>NW_006261964.1:1204925-1269943 GCF_000493195.1 Citrus x clementina
TTCATAAAAAATTATTTTTAAAACTTTTTCAAAAACCTTTTTTATTTTTGTTTTTAAAAAATAAAAAAAACCTTCCAAAAATTTTTAAAATTTTTTTTTTTTTTTAAAAAAAAAAGTTTTTTTTTTTCCCTTTTTGAAACCCCCTTTTTTCCCCCCCCCCCAAAACAAGTGAGATTTATGGGGTCTATAGAGCAATGGCCATGAGGCGTAAAAGATAACGTGCGTGTCCACATGTCATATTATGATTATTAAGAATTTGTGGGTTGATGGCTCCCAACTAATTAGGTGATAATTTTTAATTTAAGATGTGTTGATTGGTTTCATGAGCTAATGTTTAGTAACGTGATTGGATAACTATAGTTTTAAAACTATAATACTATTAAAATATAAATATTTGTTGTCGTGGTTTAAAAATTAAGTTAATTTAATCTTATACTTATTTTATCAAAAATTTGTAATATGTCTATTATTTTTGTCAATATTATTATTTAAAAATCATATTTACCATATATTATTAATTTTTATGTCATAGTTATGTGTGTATTTTTTGCAGCAGTTGCGACTTAGGATGACTATCTAGTTATTCAGCATTTGTTGGGGTACATCGCTACAGTCATTAGTTTGGTATCCGTTCGCATTGGAAAGTTCACCCAATTCCCGGGTTAATTTGTGAATAATATTGTCAAAGCTAAAGCATTGGGACTTTGTTATTATTAAGAATCATAATCAGACAAGTACTGCATACACCGATCAAAATCTAACAGTTGGGAGTTAACAACTGTCTTTGAAGCATCTAATTTTGCAGCAATCAAAATCTGGTGTTAATTTCCGCCCAAGTTTGAAAAAACATAATTCAAATTAATTTCCAGGCCGGTAGCCAGAGCTTATTTATGGATCGTTCGATCTCTAAATGTCAAATCTAATGCTTCCAAGGTCTATATATGCCCTTAAGTTGTTGTCCATTTACGAAAACTCGATCAAAATCTTTTTTTTTTTTTCTAATAAAGCAAGTTCATTATCACAATTATTTTCAATTGTATTGACAACATGGGTGTCATGCGCTTTGAGAAAGAGGTCTCAGCTGCTGTTGCGCCATCTAGGATGTTCAAAGCTTTCTTCCTTGAGGCTCACAATTTTCTGCCAAAATTGGTGCCTCAAGCAATCAAGAGCGTTGAGATTCTCCAAGGAGATGGAGGTGCTGGTAGCATTAAAATAACCAACTTTGCTGATGGTATGTCTTATTCGATCGAGTTGTCACATATGTGTAAACATATTTAACATTTTATTGTACTTAACTATAGTATAATGCTTTTACATTTTTAAAATCATGAATCAATTTAGTACTCAAGAAATTAGGATTCTCGCCTTATTTAATTTTTGATACAACATTAGATTCATACTTATTACATACCCATATATATGGGAAAAAAATATCAAAACCCTTCTTTGGTAAAATTATTTATTTGTCCTATTATTTCAATATCCACCAAAATTTCCTTTAAAGGGTAATTGAGTCATTTTGTAATAGAAAATCTGATAGTTGAAAAACGAATGGATTTTAAAACTTAATTTTGAAGTAAAAGTATGTAATGTGGTGAACAAAAAACAATACCTTCGTTTTTTTTAGTAACAAACCGAGTTCTGCTAATGAAAGTTTGGTGTGATTGACAGGTGGTAATTTCAACTACGCGAAGCATAGAATTGATGAACTTGACAAAGACAACTTTAGGTGCAAGTACACCGTGATTGAAGGAGATATGTTGGGGACAATCCTGGAATCAATTATATACGATGTTAAATTCGAGGCTTCTGGCAATGGTGGATCCATCTGCAAGGTTGCTTCTGAGTTCCATACAAAAGGTGATCAAGAGATCAAAGAGGAGGCACTCAAGGAAGCTGAAGAGAAAGCAATGGGATTGCACAAGATTGTGGAGGCGCATCTCTTGGCAAATCCTGATCTCTATGCTTGAGTTAAATTATTTATCTTTGGTTTCATTTTACTATTTAAATATATGCATGGCTACTGGTACTGAATAAGGGTTGTGTCACTATATATGATTTGTGAGCTTTAATTATATATGTTTTTTAATTTCTCTGAGTTTATCTGCGCGCAGTGGAAATGTTTACTTGAGCCTTCAATGTCGTACCTGTGTTTGTTCAATAAAATGGCCGAAACTGTTGGATCTTTCAATTATATTTCCAGTTTGATTTCCTTCAAGGGAAAGGATGTCATAATTTAAATGTTGTATTAGACTTTGTGGGTTAACTGTTACATATGAAACTAATTCTGGTGGCAAAATCGGTTGTTAAAGATGCTGACGTGGACCTTCCCCACTTCAGAGAGAGCTAGGATAGCTTTGTTGACCATAGCTGGTTTCTGAAGCTGATTAATGTGCCAACTTAGTAGCTTGGAACTAGTGTAATTCTAGGAATTATAGAGCTTATGAAGCTTGATTTGAAGCTCGTAGAAACATCTTGTAATCTGGGATCCTTCTAGTTGATAAAGAAGAGCCTGAAGCGCTGGTGCGATGAGAATGGCTACCTTGTGGTGCGTTAGTTCTCTGTTTTATCTCTGATTCTTGCTGGCGTTTTGTGATTCATTTTACTTAGGTGCTATCTTGATTAAGATTCGCCCAATTGTCTTATGGTTCATTCCATTGAGTCTAAGATTAGCCCAATTTTCTCCTGTTGGATTTACCTATTTTCAAATACAAAATGTCGGTATTTTCATATTCCTTGGTTTATTTTGTCATTAATTTAGATTGCAAATTGATAGCTAGGCAGCAGCACTAACCACCACAAGTGGGTGAACCAAAGATTGACAGAGACAGCTTTAGATGAATGGGAGCTCATCCGTAATTAAGGTCTATATGGAAATAAATGCAAGATGTTATGAGAATTAACCAAAAGAAAAAAGAAAAATGGAAAGCTGAGATCTTGAGGTATGAAAGTCAACAAACGCACACATTACTTAATGATGTTAGACAAACAGACTGGAGTTTCTAATTTAATTAGGAATTGTTTTGTATTTTCTTATTTAAGTCATATTTCTTTTCTTATAAGGAATCATAAGTTTATTAGGAATAAGGAATCATAAGTTTATTAGGAATAGCATAATCCTAACTAATATAAATAGATTTATTATACTTATTTCTTTACACGAACTTTCCATCAATAATATTTAATAATTTTTCAATTGAGATATTTTCCTCTCTTGTAAGAGTCCTACTTCTTAAATTTTAAAAATATACGCTATAATAACATCTAGTATTATTTCTGCACCGTGTCACTTAACGACGAATTAACGACCTGGGTTCTGTGCAAGATGCAGAGACAGAGGAAGAGAATATTATTAATTATAACGGTAAAGGGGTTTATTAATAAGTGGTCTTATAAAATAATCGGAGATGTTTGTATCATAATACATTTCAGTTTTCAAGCATGCTCCTCCTATTCGTTAAATCCTTACTTATAATGTGCGAGAAGTAAGAGAACTTTCATTCTCCATGAAAGAGTATAACATTCTTATTCACATTGAAACGTTTGGTGTCTATTTAATTTAATCAATAGTAATTTAATCTTCAAATTTAGTGAATGAATTGAAAAGCTAGGTAGCTGGTCCATATTGCTCTGTTGCTTGAGCAAATCATTTAGCATCCTTTTTGATTTTGTGTTGCTAATGACAGTAAACATTTTTGGTCACTGGATGATATGGAACTCATTCACCTAATTGTAACTTTCACGAATCCAAATGTACATGTACTGCAAAACACCAGTCCGTATTTTTTCCGAGGCTGTAGCTTCTTTTTCCTTATTTCAGAATAAAAGTGAAATTTACAAGATGCAACAAATTTGTTATCTCATTTCTAAAACCTAGCAATGCTGGCTGAATTTTTGTAATATGCCGTAGTTGAAGAGTCAAGTTTAGAAGGGAGAGTTCATTACCATCTCAAGTTTGATGTGTAGTGATCAGGTTGAATAAATACAACTTACCTAATCCAATTGGTGAACTTATTCAATCTATGAGATTCTGTGTTTATGCAAGTCTGTCGGCCAAAAAATTCTCCAAGTGGCAAAAACATAGAGTTAATATTGAGCTTGCTTGAGAACAGATAGGGAGCCAAAATGTACACTTGCATCTGGCGCTCAACTGCTTTTACACTTGAATCAGCTACAAACAAATCAACAACATCCATGCACTACCTATCACTGAGATGATCATAGCAAGTACTAATGATATGCAATAAGATGCAGAAGAAACCATATGCAATATGAGTCGGCACAAGCACTTTTTTCTAGCTTCTTATCTATCTGTACATATATACTTCATACTCAGTTGTATGGATATATTATTCAGCATAAGTACTTGTGTTCTGGGAATTATTGCTTCTCAATCTTTAACCTCAGTGGAATGATTAAAAAGAGAAAGTTACAGGTATTCAGGGACATTATGAGCCTCACTCGATCCTCATAAAATGTATAGTGCTAACTAAAACCCAAAAAGAGCCTGAAGCTTGACAAAACCAAAATAAAATGCAAGTTGTAATCCATATGCAAAAAAGAGAAGACTTGTAAATTGGCGTCTTGTGTTCTGGGAATGGCTTGTCTACCTTGGAAGTCTTTGGTGGATTCCCGGGAGTCGGAAAGATTGATCCTTTTCCGATAGCTGGTTTCAGAAAAATAATGGGCTTTTTGTCCTTATAATTCCGAGGTCTGGATTCTGGGTGAGGCTTGTAACTACGAAAGGATTGCCCGCGGAAAGGCATAGCAGAGAGAGAAGAAGAGGAGCAGAGAACCACTAGCCCAAGGAGAAACAGTAGCAAGTGTTTGAGTGTGAGAACCATCTTAGTATTTTGTTTATGGTATGATTTCAGAATTTGGTGCCTATATATAGTTGTTATGCTTTAAGCTTGGCCATCATAATGTGATAGGTGAACTTGGGTGCCATATTTGAGTTGGCAAGGTAGGGAAAGTTGGGGCAGTGCCTTTAGATGAATGGAATTTTATCTTTTTCACATAAAAAGAATACTATTGAAACTTATAACCCCAAAATATAACATTTTTCAGAAAAAAAATCAGGCTGATTGGAATGGTGTTGTCTTCACCTATAATAAGGAAGATGACTTGATTAGACCATACTCAAAAGAAATTCCTCTAGTTCTTTACTAGTTCGTAGTTTAAGGAATCAATAATTTTCCCTTTCGATTTTAAGAAACTCAGTAGTGAATAAAATTTGTGTTTACATTTTTAGGTGTTATCCTAATTAACTAAAACTTAATGTTAGGCGTTGTCTTAACTAAAACTTAGTGTTAGGCGTTGTTCTAAGTGTATTTGAGTGTATTATAGCCTTTGATGTAATTTGATCAATTTGACCCTTCTAATAAAATTTACTAATTTTTTCCCAAAAAAAACATTTGACGTGTGAAAGTCAACAAACGCACACATTACTTTTATAAAAAATAAAGATGTGGGTTGTGTAATGCCATCAGGTATTACATCAACTAAATATAAATTATAAACACTAACTTTATATCCCTTGCATGTTCAACAAATTAAAAAGAAAAATATAATTGTACGAAATTATATGTTAAATTTGTTTTTTTTTTTGCGTATTAAACTATCAAGTATCTGAAGACTATATTGGGCTCCGACTAATTTAGATTCGAGCCGGATATGACTATTAAGGCGGTAAATCGCTCCCAACAAATATTTAACGCAGCTGCATTCCTAAATTTCGAACCGATGACATTTGTTAAGATAGAACAACCACACGCCAACTGATTTTCTTCGCTTGTTGGTATATGTCAAATTTGTTATCTCACAAAATGAGTCATATATCCTAGATGCCATTCCTGGAGTTAACCACAGCCCATAGGCGTTTGCAAAACATACAAGCACTAAATAGCCCTTGGCGGCCGTGGACCACCTTAATTTTATTGAAGTGTTATTTATTTATTTTTTAATTTGTATCTTGCTTTTTTGATGAGGAGGCCATCTTATTACCATTGTCAATAATAGACCATATTATTTATTTTCACAGACATGAAGGAAATAAGTAATGTATTAACAAAACTTGTTTCCTCAAGTAATATTTTGTCAAACGTCGGGGACATCGCCAAAATTTTCCCTTAGTGATTTCCAAGTCTATACTAAAATCTATATATATGCATGTATAAATATATACTCCCTCAAGTTGTTCTCTTCTCCATCACCTCCACATACACAAAACTATCTTTATATTATTAATTCAAGTAAATTCATATATTACTCCTTTCAAAATTTCTTTATCTCCAAGCTAGACATTATGGGTGTCCTTCGGTTCGATAAAGATACGTCAGCTGCAGTAGCTCCATCAAGGATGTTCAAGGCTTTCATTCTTGACTCTCACAATCTCTTCCCAAAGTTGTTTCCACAAGCATTCAAGAGCGTCGTTTACGAACAAGGTGATGGAGAAGCTGGCAGCGTTAAAATTATGTACTTCGCTGAAGGTAATTAAGTATTCAGTTAATCACATCATCATCACATTATTCACGTCCAAGCTCTTAATCAATAATTAGGTCGTGCTTTTTTCGTTCACAACTGTATATGTTAATTGATTAACTCTAATGACAAACTTAATGCATGTGATCGATTGAAAGGTAATAAGCACACGTACGCAAAGCAAAGAATCGATGTACTTGACAAAGAGAAGTTTTATTGTAAGTACACTGTATTTGAAGAGGACAATATGTTGGACATACTTGAATCCATTGTGTATGAAATTAAGTTTGAGGCTTCCGGCGATGGCGGATCGAATTGCAAAACTGCTACTGAATTCCATATAAAGGGTGATGGAGAGAGTAAATTGGAAGAGGAACTCAAGGGCTCCGTAGAGCTAGGAACGGCATTGTTCAAGGCTGTGGAAGCACATCTCTTGGCAAATCCTGATCTCTATGCTTGAATCATTTTCCAATTCCAAGTGGGCTTCTAATAAATAAGAATTAAATAAGCTGAACTTTGTCTGCTTATTTATGGTTTTAAACCTTGATTAATGTACTAGATATAATAACATCGATAAATTATGAAGCGTGTGTGAAAGTCCACAAACTCGCCCATTGAATATTACGGTTTAATTACTTTAATGCACATCAAATTCAGGAATGTCTGTGATTAGTCTAATTTCAAATTAATTATATACATCACATGTTCACAATTTTCTTTTTTTTTTCCCCAATCTTAGAAAACAATGTCGAAAGAATCTGTTTAAAACAAGGGAGTGTGATCTTTGATTTGCACTTGGTGAAAAAAGAGCAAAATTATTAAGCCTCAATTTCCTAGTGTGACTTCCCTTATGAAATAGAAATTTTAATGGTGAAATTTAGTAAAAAGTGACTTCTAAAATAATAAAGTCAATTAATATAGTTTAATTATCACATAACTCTCAAAGACCTAGGGTGAGCCACTTGTGCCAGACTATAATACTAAATAAAGTCTCACAGGCATCCAGGAGACAAACAATAATTAATACAACAAAATGGATCATCAAAGTAAGGAGCTGTTTGGAAGTGCTACATTGTGTGACACCCAAGCAACTGCGCAGCTGCAGAATAAGAAATTCTACCATATTTCTTTTAGCGGCAGTTGCTACAGTGCAGCACTCCTAAACGAAGCCCGAGATCAGGCTCCAAAAATATAAGTTGTAGGATCACGTGGACGAATCGGATTTTCTCATGAATTATACGACTTTGTTCTCAAATTTTATCCTCTATAGCTTCTTTCGCTAAGAAAAATTAAGGGAAATTATCATTCGTCCACCCTAAAATTACATCGTTATCAAAATTACTACAAAACTTTGACAGTGTATCAGCCGTCCATCCTTAGATGACAAAACATATCTTCCAACCACCATTCCGTCAACTGCCGTTTACAACTTAACAGAATTGAAACAAAATGACGATATTGCCCTTAAGCATGAAATTAATGTTAAAAAGGCAAAACTGCCCTAAAGATGAAACAATGCCAAATGTAGCCGTTGGACTCAACAACGGTAACAATTTTGGCTATATAATGAGCCAAAAACAGCAGCCTCATTGAACAACAACAACAACACACACCTCATTCCTCAACAACAACAACAACAACACACACCTCATTGAAAGAAAGCAAAAATTAGCTACTCCTCAACAACAACAAATCAGCACACACACCTCATTGAAAGAAACAAAAAAATTGCTACTCATTAACAACAATAAATCAGCAGCACATTTCCTTGAAAATGGCCTCCAGTGAAGCATCGAGTTCTGGTGTCAGTGGATTTAAAAGATATAAAAAAGTGAAATGTCAGCCAAAATATTGCAAGTGTGGCGTGCAAGCAGTGGCCATGGTGTCAACTACATTGCAAAATCCTAATGCAGTGTTTTGGTCATGCAGGTGGAAGCATTGTGGAGTGAAGCACTGTGATTTTTGGGAATGGTTCACTACAGAATCTCTTATATATCCTACTACTAATGATGAGATGGCATACGAGCAAAACCTGAAGCTAAATGATGATGTGGTGAAAATAAAAAAGAGGCTGAAACTCATTGAAGGAAAGCTTAAATATATCTTAATTCTGCTGGTGTGTGTATTTGTAACTGTTTTTATGAGAAAGTAATATGGCTTGAAATAAAGTTTCAACAGTAATGGTTTAGCTCATGTAATGTTCCTAACAAAATATATCCTTAACAATACTGTTGTCAATAATCAATCGAAACAGTGATAGTGTAATTAATTAACATCCAAACCGTGCAAATAACATATCTTCTTCAATTCAATAAAAATCCAAAACATGGTTTAGCTCATGCAAGAGCATAGTGAAATAACATAACCAACATAAGAGTTTAGAAATCTGAAATTGACAAAATTCAATAACATAACCAACATAAGTGTTTAAGAAATTGAAATTGATGACATGTTTCCCAACAAATTGAGTATCAAACTCATTTTAAAGCACCTGTTACAGTTGACGACTGTGATGGATTCTGGAATTGGTTAGCTTGGGATGTGTTGACATCTGTTTTCCTTTTCCTTCCTAAATTACAAAAGAAAAAATTAATCAAACTCTTATGTATGCATTATGAACTGTGAATTATATATTAAAACAAATTAATGAAACTCAACCTCTTTTACTGGTTGTTCCAGCAACTGCAGTAGTACTTTTATTTTTTCTTTTCTTTGATCCAATATTGGAACCCTCGCCTGGCCCACTTGCTTGTACTGTCTGCTGAGATGGCTGGCCTGAAAGACTTGCTGGCTGGCCTGAAAGACTTGTTGGCTGGCTTGAAAAACTTGCAGGCTCGGCTGAAGGAGTTGGTAGTTGGCTTGAAAAACTTGCTGGCTGGGCTGAAGGAGTTGCTGGTTGGCTTGAAAAACTTGCTGGCTCAGCTGAAGCATTTCCATCTGAGAACTGTAAACAATATAAATAGTCAGGTTAAGCATTTGCATACTGCTGATCAGCATGCTTAGTTAGCGTGACCTTTAGAAAAATGCAATGACTATTATGTTAAATAATAATGAAAACAATATAAACAATATACTTGAGAATTAGTACTCCTTGCTCGTGCTGCCCGTGCAACAGAAGGCCTCAATGGACAAGATCTTACATTGTGGTTAGAGCCACCACAAACTGAACAATTGACAAAGAATCTCCTGCTGCGTTTCTGAGGTTCAGTTGCTGCTCTCTTCCTACATTTCTTTGGCCTCCCAATCTTTTTTTGCACAATTGGGGGATCAATTAGTGGCCTTTCACCACGGTCCCATGTACGCTCATCCGGAATTGGACTAAACATAACCGAGTACGTATTAATGTAAGCTTGCTTGGTGAAGCAAAATGGTATGTACTCCTCAATTTCGTGTCTCGCATAACCTATGCAAGCCATGGCGTGAGAGCAAGGTAAACCGGCAATTTCCCAATACCCACAGTCACACGTTCTGTCCTCTAATTTCACAACAAACTTCCTAGCTGGATAATAAGATTTATCCATGACTTGAAAATTCAAGTCTCCCGAAGGGTGCACGGTCATTTTCTCTCCTTTCTTGTAAGATGTATCCAGCTCTTTATAAATCCTCGGAGCAACAGATTTTGCCCAAGCTTTTGCTTTATTTTTTCTCTTTGTGAATCTTTTCATAAGTCTACACCTAATCTCCTCAAGCATCGATAGCACAGGCCTATCTCTGTAAGGCAAAATCCAGCTGTTGAAACACTCAGATGCATTATTGTTAGTTCTCTCAACTTTACAATTTCTGTCATATGCATGCATCGACCAAGTGTACCCTTGCAGTTCTCTTTCCAGCCAATTATAAGCCGCTATCTTTTCTTCTTTAATCAATGCCATTGCCTCATTAAAGTCGTGCCTGTTACTGCTCTTGGCTGCCCTCCAAAAAAGATTCCGCAACTTGGCACCAGCATGGTCTTTAGCAAAGTTAGCATACACATGCCTACAACATGCCCTATGATAGGCAGAAGGCCATGTGTTTGGAATCGCATTCAACAGTCCCTTTTGCCTGTCACTAATGAATGTGACCTGCCTTCCATCATCTAAATAGTTGTGCAAATGTTCAAGAAACCAGGTCCATGTTTCAGTATTTTCAATTTCGCACACACATACAGCCAATGGGACAATCCCTTTGTTAGCATCTGTAGCAATAGCAGCCAATAACACTCCTCCATATTTCCCCTTCAGGTGGCAGCCATCAATTCCAATGAAGGGTCGGCAACCATTGAGGAAAGCATTTTTTTGTGCAGGAAATGCGACAAAGAATCTTTGAAATAAACATTTCTCGGGATAACTCGCTGTATCGCATAATACCTTGCAAATAGCACCTGGATCAGCCTGATGAATGGCTGCAGCATACTGAAATAGCTTCTCATAGCCCTTAGAATGATCACCGTACACCAAAACCCTTGCTTTTTCTCTAGCCCTATACATTGTTAGCTTCTCAATCTTTAATCTAAATTTTTCCTGCATATAAGTCCTAAGAAGAGATATCTTGACATTAGCATCAATAGCAACATGCCCTTTTATCATTTCAGCAATCCATGTAGAAGTAACCTTCACAGATTTCTTAGTAAGCCTGCACTCATGCTTTTTGTGGTATCCTCGCAACCAAAATCCATTTCGGTCATTCAATCTCGCACCATTAACAAACCATGGACAACCAGGCTCTTTACAAGTTGCATAATATCTCCTCGGTTCACTGTATTTGATGTTAATATTGAACCCTTTCCTAACCATCACCTCATGCAGCACTTCTCTGAAATGACCTACATCCCTGAACACATCACCCACCCTAAGCCTATGTACTCCATCACCATCTAACTTATACTCATGCTTTTCTAAATAATTTCTAAACTGCACACTGCCTAAATTCATGTCCTCATCTGAAGAATTAACAGCCATTTGGAACTCCCTAGTATCATCATCCAAAAAAATATCTGCATCGCTATCACTGTCATGTTGGTTTCCCCTACTGCCATCACTGTCATCACTGTCCTCTACAGGCGCGGTATCATCAACAGACACAGTAGGTGGTGGTTGCTCACCATCACCCTCTTTGCCATCATCATCATCATTACTGCCAACCCCTTTGTCTGACCATTCTGATAACAAATCATCTTCAACAGGCACAGTAGGTTCCTCACCATCACCCTCATCATCATCACCACTGTCTAATCTCTTGCCTGACCAATTTGATAACAAGTCATCTTCATCTTTAGTTGGATGTCTAACTTTGGAAGTACTCTGATGCTCTGCTCTATTAATCTGATCATTCAATGTAGTTATAGCTTCTGAAGGCAGATGTATCCCTAAGTTAAACATCAACGATTGCAGTAATGGAGAATCTGGATATTGAGGGTATAACACTGGCACCACTTCAACTTCAAATGTGTTTAAACCCATTGAGTTATGAATCCCGAATAATCTGTTTAACCCAAAATCAGAATCCACCACAACCTTCGCTTTGTTATCTGGATTCATAACAGTTAACAAGATTTGTCTAGCTTCGTTTAACCCATGTACTCCTGTTATCTTTAATGCTTCAACCCTTATTTTATCAACAGAACAACTTTCAGGGTAAATCAAACCTACACAACGTTTTTCTCCTTTGAAATGAATCACTAACTCCATTGGAGACATGCTGTCATATCAAATGCAACAAAGAATAACCTAATTAAATCCAAACTCAAGCTTTTTCAAAAACTAAAATAGGAAATTAATGAGATTCTACAGCAAAAAGGACTTCAATTGACATACAAAACTTTCCTCACTATTTCGTTAGTTTCTACAGTCTAGGGTTTCTAACATTAGTTAAAAAATGAGAAATTCAAATAATTTCTCACAAGTTCTTACATATATTGATTAAATAATAGATGCATTGCAAGAAACAAGTATCATATATGAACATACCTAACAACCCGATCCTTGACTTGTTGTCTTCAAGCGTTATCAGCTTACGCTTTGATTCAACCTCCACAGATGTCAGCTACACTTGTTTGATGGTTAAATATTGAATGTATTTGGTGAAAAGAGAACAGAAATAAGTAGGAATGGCTGGTATGCGTGCAAGCTATCTCTCGATGAAGGAACAAATTTGGTGCGTGGCTGCAGCTGCAATGAACTTTTTGATGGTGAGGAACAAACGTCGTCGTTCTTTTTTTCCCCCTAAAACGACGTCATTTTGCATGGATGAAACGACACGTCATCCCATAAAACGACGTGTCGTCCAATAAAACATTCAGTCGTCTGGTAAATGGCTGACATGTCATTTTTTTCCCATAGCTGCTTCTATCTTAAAAGACCATATTACCCTTATGACGTCAGCGCTTGTAAACGGCAGTTGACGGAATGGAATGGTGGTTGGGAGATATGTTTTGTCATCTAAGGGTGGACGGCTGATACACTGTCAAAGTTTTGTAGTAATTTTGATAACGATGTAATCTTAGGGTGGACGAATGATAATTTTCCAAAAATTAAAGGAAAATTTGGAAAGTGGTACAGTCAACAAGGGAAGGCTTTAATTTAAATGTAACGATGAGAAAATATTTTAAATGACAAGATAGACCCTTACCACAAGATAACCTCCATAAAATCTTTAATGATGAGTTACCCTTTATTATAATTTAACCCCAATTGGTTGTTATTGTTTAAAACATAATGCCCCAAGATTAAAATAATGGTCCGACGATAGCTTCACACAATAGACAAGTATTTTGAATTAAATACTGGTTTGGATCTTATATCCGCACGAGTAATATGAAAGCATGCAGACACTTGGATGTGGTGGTGTTGAGCTGCATTTGGCAAAATGATACTATCTGTTTGGTAGAGCAATTTAATCAGACCCATGCATGATTCTCTTATTCATTGCACAAATTGAGGCTCCCTCTACAAAGGCACAAACAATAAGAGAAATTTTATCAAAAGCTCTCGCTTTTTTTGCTTTTGGGCATTCATTTGTGTGTACAACTATAATTATCTTGCGGGTGCCGGCCGGCACATGAAGTCATGCACTCAATGACAATTATCGGTTTTAGTTTTCTAAAAAATTTAAGTTTTCTGCTAATATTGTAATGATTTGAGCCACATGTATAATTTTCCATTTACTGACCCTAACTCATATGTTGATAGCATGTGCTTGGTTAAGAAAAAATTTGAATGGATCTAAATGTTACAAAAATCTAAATTCATATGTTTGAATGATATATTTATTTTTTATTCTTTTATTTATGAGTATAAGTGGTAAGTTATTTGTTTTTATAAATTCAAAACATTTTAAATCTAGTTTTTTAACACTTATGCCCTCAAAAGTGTTATATATATCTAGAAGTTTAAATAGGTATATATTCATGATGTTATCTAGTATAATATTATTTATATGTTATAAAAATATATAAGGTAATCATTTGATATATAATTTGTGGAAAATAATTTTGATAACATTATTTTTATTGTTATCTGATAATAAAAGAATATGCCTAAATTCAA
This sequence comes from Citrus x clementina, assembly GCF_000493195.1. Lineage (NCBI taxonomy): Eukaryota > Viridiplantae > Streptophyta > Magnoliopsida > Sapindales > Rutaceae > Citrus > Citrus x clementina. Next base: position 1,218,929 of record NW_006261964.1, read on the forward strand.
ATTGAATTTGTATGTTTGGTACTTTATACTAAGTAAAAATTGAGATCAAGAGAAATTCTAATACGACATCTAACTTACAATATTACAATTAATTAAAAAAATCTTTTTGATTAGAGAAAAAAATAAAGGATTATTAGATTTTACATAATAGGTATAAAATAAATATATTTAAATGACGATGTTTGTAAAAAAATTAATTTTTCATTCAGACATTTGATCATATAAATAAACGTTAATTTTTTTTTAACTTTTTCATTTAGATGAAAATATCTTACAATAAGAATTCAAATACAAAAACAAACAAGGCAAAATTTAAAAGTATCTTAGATTAATGTAAATTAAAACTGCATACATAAAAACAAATAAGTGCGTAATTTGGATTTTGCTATGTTTATAAATTTTTTTTCTTTTTCTATTTGCATTTTATTATTTTACATGTTCACGCTCTTCAAGATAATTTAAGGCCTCAAGAAAATTTTCAAAATTAGGCTTTTTTAATATAAATTAAGATATTGATGATAAACATTTTATTTTAGATTAATTCCTTTTAGATAGAAAATCATTAATAAATTTGGTACATCAATTCTTGTGCCAAAATTTTTTGAAGTCACCACAAGAAAATACAGTATTGGCTACAAATTCTATTGCAACAAAACTTACTTTATTGCTAAAATTCATATCTTGCAACAAAAATTAGTCTTTATCGCTATAGCTAAACAGATTTTGTTCTTCTTAATGACGTGGAATAGGCAAGAAAATTAGAATATATGGCAACAAAATATTTTCTTGCCCTACGCTATGTTTGGCAACAAAAGTGTTCTTGTTGCCTAACAAGCTTAATGAAGGCAAAATATGTTTCGTTGCTCAAGTTTTTTCACAAGAAACACTTGAATCAGTTGCAACAAATGAAATATTGCAAAAAGTTGTGATTAGCGAGAAAATTTGTTTTGTGCTCTAAGAGTTTTTTGCAACGAGATTAATTTTGTTGCGCAAAGGTTAACAAAAATATTAAATTTTCCAATATTGCTAATAGCAGATTGTTGCACTAAAGTTCCATATGATGTTCAATAACTATTATGTGGCACCATTATAGCCTCATGTTTCACTATAATTAGTATAGTATTTCTTGTCTGGCAACCATATTCCTCTTTTGACACATCTTGATAAATTGTTAAATTATTTTAATTATGATTCCAAATTTACTTTTCAGGTAATAAGGTTTATAATAATATTTTATACAAAATTTAAAATGATGACATTAAATCTAAGAAAAACGATGGTTTACTTGTTTAAAAAAGATATCAATGATAATAACATATAAAAATTACAATTAGTAATAATATTGATCATAATAATGAATTGAAGTATGAATAATGATCATTGTAGTGTGTTATTGTACTATCATTCATTACAAGCAAGAGGAAATTAAATGAATGAAGAATCATTACTAATTACATCAATTTTATTGGACAACTAATTACATCAATTTAAAATAAATTACTTAGTGGGGTGTGTGTATTCGCAAGTTGGTAAATTGGATTAATTCAATTTTTCTAGTAAGTATAATTTATTAGAGGATCAAAAAGGTCTTCAATAAATTATTATTGGAAAATACTGAAATTAATATTAAAAAAATCAATTAACAACTTGAAAGTGTATTATTGAATATTGATTCAACACAACACTTAACTAACTATATATGAAGGTTGGGGAGATTTCTATAAATTAAAAAATTAAAAAAATAACATGTAAGCTAAAATTAATAAATGAAAATATAAAGATAATATAAAAGCAAACATGACTTTGTGGGAGGCTTTTTATTTCCGCGTCCTTTATTTAATAAACAGCGCGCTAACCGAAGTAAAGTTTCCATCTCCAATTTTTTCTTAATTAAAATATTGCTTCTAGAATATTTCCACTTTACTCTCGCTTGTTTCTTTTGCCCAGCCATGGAGTTATTCTCTCTGCCCAAGCTTTAAGCCACTGAAGAGTTGTACTTGGAAGGCACCACTCAAGACAACGATTTCTTCAAGTAAATTTAGTATTATTTTATATATTGGCCTGCTGAGTTTGATTTTGTTTAGTGGGTTTTGCTTTAATTATTTATTAAGTGGGTCTTTGTTTTAATTTTTAATTTGTTAAATTAAAGTTAATGGATTATTTTGATGTCTATTTGTCGTTAATTCATCTAAAGAATTATTATATACTACAATAATTAAATAATACTTGAGGATTACATTCTTTCTCAAACTTCTGTTAATAGTTTTTTGAATTTTTAACTCTATTTCACAGATGAGTTAATTGTTTGGGAGTTTCGTCTTTGCTGAGAACAAAAAATTGAAGAAAGAATTGAATTCTAATTATTACCTTCAGCTTTCAGGTACAATTCATTTTTTTTAAAGAATTGTCCATATTATTGTGTAAAATTATTTTATTTTTGTTTTGTTTTTGTTCCCTACATATATTAATTTATAGTATCTAGCAGTGAACAATGGATAGGAGTTGGATGCATTTGCGAAATAAATTATGTAAAGAATACTTAGATGGTACCAAGTCTTTTATGAAGGTTGCTGAGCAATGTGCACATGAGAATAATCTTGTTCGTTGTCCATGTAAAGAATGTCAAAAGTTTGATATTGATTTGAACTTACCACATGTTCGTCGATGTGTGAATAACATTATGGGTGGGAGATATCGGGATATGAGACATTGGATGTATGATCATTACTTGGATTATCCATCCCTTGAAGAGGCACTTAAGCATTCATATCCAGGCATATGTCCAGATGATTAGGCTTGGCTTTGTCATAACATTTACAATTCCGCAAGTTTCCAGGTCCAATGATATTTATATTATGAACTTTAAATTGGCCAACTAGTTGTCAATATGCTTGTATATGTATCTTATTTTCTACTGTTATATTTTTTTAATGTAGACTCAATCTACCAAAAACAAAGCTAATCGTGCTAAGCTCCCATATGTCCATTGTGGGGGATCAAGACCTTTTGTTAATTATCTTGAGGATGACATGGTTGATGGTGAAATAGAATTATTTCGCGTCACTCATTTCAGCAAGACAAAAGGTTGGGTGAATGAGGTGGCACACTTAAACCATGTAAGATGCTTTATTGGAAATAAAATTTTTAATTTTATTATTTCTTATCACCTACATACTGTTGATGAAAGTTTACTCATTGAGTTTTTTTTTCTTAATTTTTCTTTCATGCTCCAATTAACTTTATTATTTGAAATATCAAATAATTAGATTTATAAGTATAACAACAAGTTTATTTTTTTTTTCAATTTACGCCTTAATACAAATTAATTCCATGACCAATGGATTAAATTTCAACTGTTTAATTAATAAAATTCTTTTTGTTCTTTCTTCATTTACTAACGAAGCTTTATGTATAGGACCAAATGGTAGAGATACAACAACAGCAACAAACTGATCCTGAAGAAACAAAACCACTAACTCAAAGGGAAATATGCATTGAAGTACTTGGAAAGAAATCAGGCTATTTTCGAGGACTTGGCAACGGACCACGCCCAACTTCAAACCATGGTGTTGATACTTCTGAGGCTGACAGATTGCATGGTATTATATCTTCACAACAAAGTAGATTGGATTCACAAGATGTTGAGCTTCAAGAGCAAAAGAAGACTATTGATCAATTGGAGTCCAGATTGTCCCAATTTGAGGGTATGATGCAGCAATTTTTTTCTTCTCAAGGATCCGCTTTTCGCTTTACAGATTCAGCTACTCAATGATTACATATTTCAATGATGTCCTTAGAGTATCTTGAACTTGTTAGTATTTTGAATTGGCCATCACTTGATCTTTTTGGTTACTGCTGGTGCATGTCATATCTTTAAGTATTTGGAGTTTGGAGTAGCTGTAATTAGAGATCGTTTATAATTTTTGCTCATTACATTTTTGGGATAGATGACAATCCACTTTTGTATTTGACTATCATATGTGATTCTTAAAGTCAATTTTGTATATATATATATAGCTTGGATATTGAATGGGCCTTTAACTTTTAAATTAGTTCAATGACGTTAATGATTTTTTTGTTAGATTTCTCAACATATATTTCTAGTTTATTATTGTCATGGTAGGGAAAAAAATTGGGAACTTGGTTTGCTTCCTTTTATACCATGATATTATTAAAAAAAATTGTAGTATTTTTTAATGACAAAATGATTTGTTTCTAAAAATATTTAAATATTTATTGCAAATTTGTAAAATATTCAACATAAAGAAACAAAGTAGTTTTGTTGCCTAAAATGATCTTAGCTAACAAACACCTTTGTTGGTATGCGTTTTTTTTATGTAGTACAGCAACAAATTAGTTTTGTAGTAAATAACTATATAGAAACAAAATAATTTTATTGTGTAAAATTGTTTGGCGCAACAAAATAATTTTGTTGTGTAAAATTGTTTGGCGCAACAAAATAATTTTGTTGTGTAAAATTGTTTGGCGCAACAAAATAATTTTGTTGTGTAAAATTGTTTAGCGCAACAAAAAAGTTTGTTGCCAAATTATTTTCTAAACAAGTTGAAGACTCATTCACAACGAATCTGTTTTGTTGCGAAAGGAAGTTTGAGGCGAGAAATGCTTTGATATGTTGTTAAACATAGAGGGCGACAGTGCTAGGCCGACGACCGGGCCGACAAGCTTGTTTTTGTAGCAATAACCTATGGCAACAAAATTGGCACTTTAGGCAACAAAATCTTTTTGTTGCAAAAAGCCATTTCTGTTGTGGTGAGTGTACATATATAAATGTTCCAATTTACTTTAGAATCATGGATTTATCAAAATCTAGAAAATTTATTAAACAATGTGGTTTAATAATGTAATGATTGTAGTTTAATATCTTTCTCGGACTTTAATAAATACAAGATCCTAAATCATCTCTTTCTCTCTCTCTCTCTCTCTCTCTCTCTCTCTCTCTCTCTCTCTCTCTCTCTCTCTCTCTATTTATATATAGATAACGTTGAACATGAATTTCATTTAGTAGGAAAGAATAAGAAATTATGTTAAACAACTTTAGTGAAAAATAGAAGCCATTACCGAAATGAATATAGAAATTCAAAATTTAAATATAGAGAGATTAATATTAATTAATTTGCTAATAACATTTTTCATGTCGTCCTATATTAATTTAATTTTAAATTAATACAATTGAAAAGGATAGTGAAGCAAAGAATATATTAGATGAAATAGGTTAAATGTAATCTCTATAACAAAATTATGTAGTTCAGAATTATCACACAAACCCTATTATGTTCATAGTAGAAAGAAAAGTAGGACTAGTGGCATCCCTCTAATTTCCTTTTAGCACCGCCATTTAACGTCGAGCCTGAATTTAATTCCAAAATCATTCTTTTCCTCAATAAACATTTAAATTCAAAATTTTCAGTTTCTTCCTCGTTTTGTACTCGTCTACTAGGCCCAGTAGCCTTGCTGCCCGTCATCAACATGGACAAAATTTATAATATCAGTCATTTACTCATTTAATAAACCACATATACTTGAAATAACTATAGTTAAAAGAGGACACAACAAGCTTAATTTCAGGAAAATGGTAAGAAAATTTGAAATATAGTTCAGACCTGACACCCTTAACCAGAACATTTGATTAATTCTTAAACGAGTCTAATTTTTCTCAGATAACGAAGACAAGTAGGCCAAAATGATTACAACTGCTGTTATCTAGAGACTTTGGCCACCAAGCTTCCGTTTAATTAGTCTCTATATTTTGGGTTTAAGTATCTGTTTAATCAATCCAGGAATTTTGAAAAAAAGATGAAATTATTTAAATCTACTAATTTCCTCTCTATACCTTCTTTTTAGTTAAGAATTTTATTATTTAAATAATTTTTTTTAAAATTACTTAATTAATTGTTTCTCTTTCGCTTTTCAATTTCATATATTCTCATAAGTTCATTCAACTATATTATTTTAGCTGCAAATAACTAGTATTACTAATTAAGAGGAACCAAACCCACTATTGAAAGATAGACATCAATAGGTTCTTATCGGACATTAAATTAAGTTAATGAATATCAAGAAATTAATTTTTACCAAATTCAAAAGTTTAAAAAATTAAAAAAAAAATTCTCCTATATAAAATGTATGAAATAGGAATCATGATATAATAAGAAAGACCAAAAAATGAATTCACATTAGAGTGAAATTGAGTGTTCAAAATGTGAGAGTAGAGAGAAGAAGATTAGTGAAAAGTGATTTTGAGATTTTAAAATTTTTAATTACTTAATAATGATTTTTTTTTAAAAAAAAAGTATAAAGAGAAATTTGATGGGTCCAAATAGTCTTCCGAGAAATGCTTTAAAATACTTATGCTGTTAATTATATACACAACTGTTATTAATTTTTTCTTTACTTTTACAATAATAATATCCTGACGATGATTTGGAAAAGTAAAAAAGAAGAAGTTAATTTACTATATTCTAAGATAATCTTTAATCTTATCTTATCATTTCTTTTCGTTTTTCTTCTTTTAAAAGTAAATTCCTTCAGATTAAACCAAGTTAAAAAAAATATTTTAGCTAAAAGATACATATGCTCATTTCAAACTTTTAAACGCACGATAAAAATTGATAAGCGAGACTGCGAGAGTCTAGTCCAAGTGTCCAACCACGTCTTTGATGCATAAATTCTACTTGATTTAGTCCTTGATAGTGTGGGACATGCCAAATTTTAAACTTCAGCCGTAGATTTGTTATCTTCACCAAGCACTAATATTGACTGCCTCACATCCATGTGTTAGGAAATTGGTGGGTGAAGCAGACACGCAGCTAAAATAAAATTGGAAGAAAATAAAGAACAAGCACACTAGAGGACACCAGAAATTACGTGGTTCGGCTTTTAGCCTACGTCCACGGGCGAAGACAGAAAGAAATATTATACTAGTGAAAAGGAGTTACAAGTATTGTAGTATTTTATCTCACTACCCAAAACCCCAATACACCCAAACTCTCAAATCACTAAGCACAAAATTCTTTGCTCTTGCAAGAATTACTTCTCTCAACTCTCAACTCTCTCTACAAAAATTGAATGCAAATGAATCAGGGGGCTCTTCCTTTTATAGCCAAAAAATGGCTATTAAATTAATATATATATGTATATATTTCAAATGTAGTTGCCAACTTCTTCTTTTTCTCCATTTGGATGGCACCATTTTCTTTGGCCGGCTGCACCATTTTCTTTGGCCGGCTTGTCAAAGCCAACTTGAATTGGCTTTGTGGCCACCGGCCTTTGACATTTCTCCCACTTGGAGATTTGATTGAAAATCAATCAATCTCCACATCATCCTTTCTGCTTCGCCATAAACATGTTGCCTAAGTTTTTGTTAGGCCACTAGAGGATCTACTCCAAACAAACTTATCAATATTGATTGGCTTGGTCAAAACATCTGCTAGGTTCTCCTTGGTATGGATTTTCTGCAAATCCACACTTCCGTCTTCCACTACTTCTCGAACGAAGTGATACTGAACTCCTATGTGCTTTGTCCTGGAATGAAAGGTTGGATTCCTTGCAATGTGCAAGGCACTCTGACTGTCACAAAACACAGAAATTTTCTGTTGTTTGTGCCCGGGCTCCTCCAATAGCCTTTGTATCCAAATAGCTTTCTTGCAAGCTTGTGTAGCTGCCATGTACTCTGCTTCTGTTGTAGATAAAGCCACAACAGTCTGCAGTTTCGAAACCCAGCTTACAGCTGCTCCCGCAAGTGTAAACATATAACCAGTAGTGGATTTTCTTTTATCAAGATCTCCTGCAAAATCTGAATCCACATAGCCCCTGACAGTAAACTCTGATCCTCCATAACATAATGCAACATCTGAGGTTCCTCTGATGTACCTCAGAATCCTCTTCACAGTTATCCAATGCTCTCCACCAGGATTTGCCATGTATCGACTGACTGCTCCCACTGCTTGTGCAATGTCCGGTCTTGTACATATCATAGCGAACATCAAACTTCCCACTGCTGATGCATACGGTACTCGAGACATCTCCTTCCTCTCTGCTTCATTGCTAGGACACATACTTGAGGATAATTTGAAATTAACAGGAAGTGGGGTAGAAATTGACTTACAATCTTGCATGTTGAAGCGCCGCAAGATTTTCTTCAAGTAATTTTTCTGAGAAAGCCAAATCTTCCTGTTATTTCTGTCTCGGTGAATTTGCATCCCTAGAATCTTGTTTACTGGTCCCAAGTCCTTCATTTCAAACTCCCTAACAAACTGTGCCTTCAATTCTTGGATTCGATCTTTGTTGGGACCTGCTACCAACATGTCATCCACATACAACAGCAAAATGATGAAATCATTATCTTCAAACCTCTTGTAATATGCACAATGGTCTTAACTGAGTCTATTGTATCCAAGACTCATAATGAAGGAATCAAATCTCTTATACCAACACCTCGGCGCCTGTTTAAGACCGTATAGAGATTTGTTCAACCTGCAAACCAAGTTCTCCTTTCCTGTTTCTGCAAAACCTTCTGGTTGGAGCATATATATTTCTTCTTCAAGTTCTCCATGAAGAAATGCAGTTTTCACATCTAACTGCTCTAGATGTAGGTCAAATGTGGCACACATTGCTAAGACTATTCTGACTGTTGTGAGTCGAACCACCGGCGAAAATATCTCGTTGAAGTCAATACCTTCTTTCTGAGCATATCCTTTCACCACCAATCTCGCACGATACCGCTCCACTTGGTCATTGTCATCACGCTTGATCTTGTAGACCCATTTGTTTCCAATGGCTTTTCTTCCACGTGGTAGTGGTACAAGTTCTCATGTCTTGTTCTTGTGTAGAGCTTCTATTTCTTCCTGCATTGCTGTCATCCACAAAGCAACATCTGAGCTTTCTAAAGCTTCATGGAATGTTGATGGCTCTCCATCCTCTGTTAGAAGACAGTATGCAACGTTGATCTCTGTGACATACTCCTAGTGCCACGCCGGCGGTCGTCTCTCACGAGTTGACCGATGAACTTCTGGAGCCTCAGACTCGACTGGTTCTTGTTCCTCGTGCTCTGGTGCTGCTTCAGAAGAATCTGAATCTTCTAGATTATTTTTAACATATACCGGCACAGTCTCTAACTTTTCTTTTACAGTGCCATCATCTCCATCTTTTCTTTGCAGTTGATCTTCTATAAAAATAACATCTCTGCTGATGACGATCTTGTGGGCAGTGGGGTCCCACAGACGATACCCTTTTACTCCATCAGCATACCCCAAGAAGATACATATTCTAGATTTTGGATCCAGCTTTGTTCTTTCTTGGGCATTGTACATCACGTACACAGGACATCCAAATGCATGTAGGTAGGAGTAATCAGCTGGCTTTTCAGTCCACATCTCCATCGCTGTCTTCAGTCCAATAGCTGTAGATGGCGATCGATTTACTATATAACAGGCAGTTTTGGCTGCTTCTGCCCAGAATGAATTGGGTAGACCAACAGTCCTCAACATAGCTCTTATTCTTTCTGTAAGAGTTCTGTTCATCCGCTCCGCCACTCCATTTTGTTGAGGAGTGTATGCCACCGTGAACTGCCTCTGAATACCTTCTTGCTTACAGAAAGCAAGAAACTCGCCCTCTGTATACTCTCCACCATTATCTGTCCTCAAGCACTTGATCTTTTTACTAGATTCAAGTTCCACCCGTGCTTTGTATTCTTTAAACACTGGAAATACATCTGACTTTTTCTTAATTGGATACACCCAACATCTTCTGGAATAATCATCAATGAAAGTCACCATGTACTTTGCACCTCCCATAGATATATCCGGTGATTCCCAAACATCAGAATGAATCAAGTCTAGAATGCACTTACTTCTAGCAATAGATCTACTGAATTTTAATCTATACTGCTTACTTGTAACACAATACTCGCAAAATGGTAAACTTACCGATTTGAGCCCTGGAAGCAATTTTCGCTCAGAGAGAATCTTCAAACCTTGTTCCGACATGTGGCCAAGTTTGAGATGCCACATCATCGTTGAGATGCCACATCTCCTTTAAGCATGTATAAATTAGCACCGATCTTTTCTGCCTTCATCAATACAAGCGCGCCTTTAACGATCTTCATAATTCCATTCTCCACATGAGTTTTGTACCCATGACTATCCATTTGTCCCAAAGACAATAGATTTTTCTTCAGGCCATTGACATGTCGTACTTCCCCAATTGTGCGAATTGTACCATCAAATATTTTTATTTTGATAGTACCAATACCAGCAATCTCCAAGGCATGATCATTACCCATATATACAGATCCTCCTAAGATAGGTTCATATGTGTGGAACCATTCTCTCCTAGAGGTCATGTCCCAGGTAGCTCCTGAGTCTATAAGCCAGACATCAGACAGTCGTTTTCTGCCTTCTGAAACAGTTGTTGCCTCGCTGTAGAGTATTTCGCCATCATCCGAGGTACTTGCTACACACCCCTGAGCATTTGATGACTCAGGTTCTTTACCCTCTCTTTTCTTCTGATTACTCCAACACTCTTTCTTGACGTGCCATTTCTTGCCACAGTTGTAGCATTTAACATTCTTCTTACTTCTGAATTTTGATCTACCATGATTTTGACTCCCACTAGGGCCACATTCCGTTGATCTCCCTCTCGTCACCGATAGCGCCTCCGCTTGCTGCGAACTTGCTTGTCTGTTTTCCTTATTTTTCCGCCTGCTCCCCTCATTTAATACGGAGGCTGCAACATCGTTGAAAACTAGACTGTCCGCTGGATTATTGTTCGTCAGGTTGATGATGAGTTGATCATATGAATCTGGTAGACTTTGAAGTAGAAGCTCTGCACGTTCATTTTCCTCTATATTATGACCCAACGTTGTGAGTTGTGAAAATAGAGTCTTCAAGGTGTTGATGTGGTCGGTCACCATTGTAGATTCCGCCATTCGAAGAGTATAGAGTTTTCTCTTCAAGAAGATTTTGTTGTGTAGTGACTTGGCCTCGTACAATTTTGTAAGAGTATCCCAAATTCCCTTCGCTGTATTTTTCTCTGCCATACTGGATAATACTCCGTCTGCAAGTGCCAAGTGTAGATCAGAAATGGCATTGCCATCTATCTCGTTCCACTTGTCATCAGTTATCTCCATGGGCCTTTCTCCAATTGCTGCCAAGCAATTATTTTTCCTCAATACAGCTTTCATCTTCATTTTCCACAATGAAAAATTATTTCCGTTAAACTTCTCAATTTCATACTTTGCCGCCATTTTGTTGATAAATACTGCACACAAGCTAGTATACCACCTTGAATAGTTGTGAGTATGTGTGAGAATGTACACCAGGAAAGTTCCCAGGAAAGACTGGAGGGGTCACAATGGTCCCACTTAAAACCCAGACTCCTTAAGCTCTTATCGCCTTTGTGACAGAACTTTCCTAGACATGTACAAAACCACATAGTTGCTTTACTCACACCACTATTCCCTGCTTTGCACCGCCAAATTCTTGGATTGCTTCCACCGTTTCACGTGAATAGTACCGTATACTTAAATAGTACCGTATATGTGTACAGTACCGTATACGTGAATAGTACCCCTTACGTGAACAGTTCCTGACTCCAAAAAATACAACCAATAGCTCTGATATCACTGTTAGGAAATTGGTGGGTGAAGCAGGACTGCAGCTAAAATGAAATTGGAAATAAAATAAAGAACAAGCACACTAGAGGACACCAGAAATTACGTGGTTCGGCTTTTAGCCTACGTCCACGGGCGAAGACAGAAAGAAATATTATACTAGTGAAAAGGAGTTACAAGTATTGTAGTATTTTATCTCACTACCCAAAACCTCAATACACCCAAACTCTCAAATCACTAAGCACACAAAATTCTTTGCTCTTGCAAGAATTTCTTCTCTCAACTCTCAACTCTCTCTACAAAAATTGAATGCAAATGAATTAGGGGGCTCTTCCTTTTATAGCCAAAAAATGGCTATTAAATTAATATATATATGTATATATTTCAAATGTAGTTGCCAACTTCTTCTTTTTCTCCATTTGGATGGCACCATTTTCTTTGGCCGGCTGCACCATTTTCTTTGGCCGGCTTGTCAAAGCCAACTTGAATTGGCTTTGTGGCCACCGGCCTTTGACACCATGCACCCACTGGATCTATATATATCACATGAAACCAGAAATAAGGACTCACTCAAGCTCACCTACTCGCTTTTGATTACGGTTCTCCAGAAGCTAACAGAGATCGTTTCTGCTTTGAAGAATATGGAAAGTCCTTACACAGGTTAATTTTTAGGCCATGTTCAATTGAATGACATTTATAATTCTAATTTTAATATATGTGTTTGTGAATAAGTTTTTTGTTATCAATTTTTCACGTAAGAAAGAATGGTCAGAGAGCGCACTGATTATTCTAATAGCTAGTATGTTTGATGATGAGAAAATAAATGACAATGACCTTGATCTTTTTTTTGTCCCTCAATACGGGAGGTACCCTGACTACACTGGTTAGGTGTTACAGTATTATACTTTTATATTATGTTTAATTAAATAAAATGATGGATAATATTATTATCCATCAATGATGTGAATACATGTTTGGTTTACTCAACTACTAAGGTCTTGTGGGATATACAAAAAAATTTCTTTCTTTAGCGCATGTATTTTGTCTTTCTTAATTAATAAATAAAATTATTGTGTTTATATGAGTTGACTGAATTATTTTGGCAATAGATATAAAACTGTATTATTTTATATATCTCTATTTGATTAATTGTGCTCATTTTCTTCTTGAATATTTTTGTTAATCAAACTCAACATATTAGTTAGCTAATTCTTGCAGCTCCTGCGGGGCCAAAATCTTTATAATTAATTAATAGTACTAATACTATTTATGTTTGTTATTTGTTAATTGAATGTCGTATATCATCAGGATTATAAAATCTTACCATAACTATATTAAGGGTTCTCCAACTTTAACATGATAAAGGACAAGTTAAAAAATAAACAAAATACATATTTCAATATACTGGATTAAAGATGGCTGCACCCCTATGATGTATAAAAATAATCACAAAGACTATCAAATTTTTAATAAAAAACACTAAAACCCTCTTATATTACTTTCTACAATTAATTTCGATAGAAAATTTAAATTTACTATTATGTATTTATGATGCACTTACTACCTTCCTACGTGGAATTTTAAAATAAATAAATAAATATATGAAAAATGTGGCTAGCTCATTAGCATTAATTAACAATTTTGACGCCACTGCCACCATCTAACATCAAAACCTAGCCCACTTTTCAATATTTTCACAAATCAGTTAAAGCATGCAAAATAGTGGTTAAAAATGATTACGAAAATTTAAAAAAGAAAAAACCCACAAATATTTGCCAGAGCCCTTGAAAACCCGAGACCCACTGACTATGAAGATGAAGAATAGTAGAATGTAAAATATTCTGGATTAGTATTTTTTAAACTTCAACCATGCACTGGTTGTTGTAACATTTTAGATTGATTGTAGTTCAGCAACAGGAGAAAAATATTTAATAAGATAAGTTTTATTTATTTATTTATTCATAGTGTGGAGGATAGAAGATGAAGATAATAGTAGAGCGCGAAAGGTGTGTTTAATTGGTGTACGCACGAATAAAATTTTTGGCTGGTTAAATTATGGCCTTGAGTCCGAATCTTTAAATTCTAAGTTAACACGAGATAAAAGCATTAAAATGTCTTTTTTTTTCATTTAAATTCTGTAAAATGTAATGAAGAGGGTTTAATGTTCTTTATTGAAAATTTAAAAGTTCTCATGATTAATTTTATAAATCATAGAGGTGTAATTATCCTTTTTATAAGTTACATGCAAATCAACTCATCACATGAATAAAATCCTTAGCCACCTATATTACTACCTTTGGGAGCCTCTGGGACTATTTTTCTAAAGTGTACGTGGCTATCTTTTGACCACATGCAAAATGAATTCATCACATGGACAAAACCCCTAGCCACCAGTGTTATAGATTAGCAGCATTACTACTTTCCTATAAATGAGTACAAATCATGATTCCTCAAGTTAACAGTATCTCCTCCAACAATCATTCCTCTAAAATCTCTGCCATGGTTACTATCCGTAATAACATAATTTAGTTAGGGAACATGTAATTATACAAAAGTATTCTCAAGTTTCAGTCAATTATTTTAATTTTTATGGTATGAGAGAGCTATGGCTTCAAGTTCAAGATCTGAGCTATCTCTTTCATTACAATACTTTCATCACAATACTTTCATCAGTGTGCGAGTTTAATTTCCTTGAAACTTACCTCTGAAAACTATTTCATAAGGAGTTCTCAAGTTCAACCGCTTGTTTACAGTCTTTGCCTTGAACACCAGTTGGCTGATGTTGAGCCTTCATCTAAAACGATTAAAGAAGATGGAAAGGAAAATATTAATCCAGACTTAATCGTTTAGAAGCACAATGATGGCTTGCTCGCAACTTGGTTGAGGAGCATGATGAATGAAGATATTTTGGGTACAAAAGTCGGGTTGCAAACAGCCTGTGATATCTGGCTCACAATTCCGAAGTGCAAGAAGCATGGCTAAAAGATAGCCCATATTCTCTGAAGAAAAGTTAGTCTAAACTAGCGAGTTTTCTAACTAGCTCGTGCGCTCGGGTCAAGATATTCCGATTTCAAAACAACCATGTTAACGAAGCCACCATATCTGAGCTACAAACAGTTTGTCAACGCTCTCTTGAATCATGAACAAACCGTGATTGTACAGCAAGATGAAGAGTCAAGTCAATCACAGTCAAGGGGGCATGGCAGGCAGAATACACGAGGCAGACGACCTTCTAAAAATTGTGGACACAGAGGCAATGCAAACTATCATAACCAAAAACCACACAATAATGGCCATTACGGTGACTGAAGCAATGGAAACTACCAGAACCAACAGCCGTACAATAATGGCCAAAATTCACGAGACCCACCGAAAAAGAATAATCAAGAATATGCAGTTTTTTGTCAAATACGTGCAAAGAGAGGCCAGAATGCAGCAGTCTGTAGAAACGGGTATGACCAATATTATGCTAAGAAGGAAGCACCACATGAATGCCTTAGCTGCAATGAACATCAACGTAAATGAAGTTCCTCAGTTCTAAGCAGATTCTGGTGCTACCACTCACATTACAAATGATCCAGGTAATCTTGATTGTATTAGAACTTATAAAAGTTATAAAGGACGTGATCAAATATTTGTGGGGAATGGTAACAGTTTGCATATCACTTATACTGGTAATATCTTGTCTTAAAACAAGTCACAGTAACTTGAGTCTAAATAAAGTCCTATTTGTTCCTTGCTTAAAAAAGAATCTCATATTATTAACTAGCTTATCGATGATTTAAATTTTTTTTTACTGAAAGTGGGTTTTTTTGTTAAGAGCAAGGAGGACAGGATCTTGGCAAAAGGACACAGATGCGGCAAGATGTATGCCTTCGACGAAAATCAAGGAATGGCACTTAATGCAATGAAAGGCAACGCTCAAGACTTCATTCTCTGGCATAAGAGACATGGACATGCAAGCTCTAGGGCACTGGAAACTTTGAAGGAAAATAAGGCCATTAGTCTTTCTACTTGGATTCAGAAGCCAAGTTTATGTGTTTCAATTTCAATCATATTTGCTTGGTTCTAAAACTGTTGTTTTTACTGATCACGCTGTTGTGAGATATTTGATAACTAAATATGATGTCAAACCAAGACTAATTCGTTGGATTTTGTTACTTCAAGAATTTGACCTCACCATCAAAGATAAAAAGGGTGCCGAAAATGTTGTTACTAATCATTTATCAAGACTCACATCTGAAATCTGCACTGATATAACACCCATCAATGATTCCTTTCCTGATGAATTTTTATTATATGTTACTTCAATACCATGGTATGCTAACATTGTTAATTTCCTTGTTACAGGTAAACTACCTTCGCACTGGAATACTCAGGAAACGAAGAAATTTTTTGTTGAAGTAAAGAAATTTTATTGGGATGATCCTTACTTGTTCAAATATTACCCTGATCAGATTTTTCGACGATGCATTCCTGATAATGAGGTAAGTAGTGTTATTAATTTTTGTCATTCTGAAGCATGTGGTGAACACTTTTCTTCAAGAAAAACTACGACTAAAATTTTGTAATGTGAATTTTATTGGCCTAGTATCTTCAAATACACATATGAATTTTGCAAAACTTGTGAAAAATGTCAAAAAATAGGATCAATTACTAAAAGAAATATGATGCCCTTAAATCCTATACTTGAAATTGAAATATTTGACTGTTGGGGAATTGATTTCATGGGTCCATTTCCACCATCTTTTGGATTTGTGTACATATTAGTTGCAATTGATTATGTTTCAAAATGGATTGAAGCAATGTCTTGTCGAAATAATGATAGTAAAATTGTCGTTAAATTTTTAAGAGAAAACATTCTAAGTCAATTTGGAATCCCTTGAAACTATTATTAGTGATGGAGGTAGGCATTTTTGTAATAAGTCATTTGAGTCTTTAATGAAAAAATATGGAATTACACATAAAATTGCTACTCCTTATCATCCTCAAACAAATGGTCAAGTTGAATTAACAAATAAGGAGATAAAACAAATTAAAAAAAACAGTTAACTCAAACCGAAAAGATTGGTCTCTTCGACTAACTGATGCACTTTGGGCATACCGTACTGCATTTAAAACGTCTTTAGGAATGTCACCCTATCGGCTAGTTTATGGTAAACCTTGTCACTTACCTGTTGAACTTGAACATAAATCATTTTAGGCTATTAAAGCTTTTAATTCATATTTGGATGATGCTGGTAATGTACGAAAACTACAATTGAATGAACTTGAAGAATTAAGAAATGATGCATATGAAAATTTAAGAATTGTTAAGGCAAGAACAAAAATTTTTCGAAAAACATTTGAAATTGGTTAAAAAGTGTTGCTTTATAATTCTCATCTTTATTTGTTTTCAGGAAAGTTAAAGTCAAAGTGGAGTGGCCCAATTATTGAAAAAAATGTATATTCACATGGGGCTGTAGAAATTGAGAATCCAAAAAACATTGTCATATTTAAAGTTAATGGTCAAAAAATAAAGCTCTATCTGGAATACCAACCACGTAAAGCAAGCACCGAAATGAATTTGATTGACCCACCAAATCTTGATTAAGTTTTTAATGAATGTTTTAACTTTTCACTGTTGTTTTACCATTTGAATTATTTGAATGTTTTGAATGATACGCGTTGTGATGTTTCTTGCTTAAGTATGTTTAATCATTGTGTTTTCTTAATCATTCTACATCATGAGCACCTCAATAAGGAATATTTTGTTCACACATTTTAAAAGACTTTTACGAATAAGATTTCACTTGAGAAGATTGATACAAATTAGTGGCCTACGTTGAGAATCAAGAAAGACAACTCAGAGCAATAGAGCGTGGTATATATGAATTTCAATTGGAGTTTGAGGTTAACTCAATGAGAGAACGAATGTAAGTTCATTTTCCTTTGTACATATTGTGCTTATTTTTTGTTGTTCGCTTTCACATTTGATTTGATTTTGCAAATTTGATTTTGGTGTGTTTTGATTTATTTTCCCGTATAAATGGCGGATAACGGTACTCCGTGACTTCTTAAGTCGGTATTCTTAGTTTCCCACAATAACTGAAATCTCAAAATCAAGCATGGAAGAAATACAACATAAATTGCATAAGTGTTTTCCTTCTCTCCCTCAAAATGCACTAAATTTTTTTTACAAAGTTCGTTGTGAAAGATTGCATTTGTTAATGATCAACGGAATTCCTTCTGATATTCGTTGGTTAATTGAAGCAAATGTCCGATTAGCTGGTGAGTTTCCTGATCCATTTATTTCTTACATGTCTGGTTTTGGTAAAAGCACATTTGCTAAAAAACGGAGAGCTAGAAGACTTGGCTCAGAATGTCATAATTGTGTAGGACTTACTTGCAAACTAGAAGTTTGTAAATCTTTAGGAATGGTTTCTGATAGTCAAGAAGATAAAATTAAATTCGTCAAAGATGGCATGAGTAAAGAATCGTTGGATGATATCTTACGATCTCTTGAGACGCATCGAAGTGGACATGTGCAATATGAGATACACAGGTTATGGAGACTATTTCAAAAAGAAAATGCACAATTCAGTGTTAGGAATCTGACTCAAACAGACCATGTTTGCCAGTTTATAAGAAAACTGGATGGGAAGTCTATCATCGACCCATAGAGGGCGTTCAAGCCGTTACTAGACGTAAAACTAGATAAAGATATGAGCCACAATCACAACTACCAATTATTTTAATGGCAATATTTTCGAGTAGACAATTCAAAAATATTTGTGTGCTCTCTAGATTTCATTATGAAAAATACAAAGAGTTTGTTCAAGCAGCTGTAGATCTTGGTCGTGCCATAGCTGAGAGGAAATTGCACCTTGTATATGGAGGAGGTGACCGCGGGTTATCAAAGCTTGTCTCAAAAGCTGTTTTATTAGAGGAAACCAGGTACTAGGTATCATTCCACAAGCCTTAAAACTTCTAGGATGCATGTCTGATATGCCAATTGGAGAAGAATTAGTTGTCTCAAGTATGCAAGAGCGAATATCTCATATGTTAAATCATGCTAACGCTTTCATTTTCTTGACAGGAGATCTTGCAACTTTAAAGGCATTGATTACATTTGCATTTTGGGCCCATTTAAACATCCATAAAAAACCCATCGGTTTACTAAATGTTGATAATTTTTTTGATGGGTTGCTCACATTCATTAACCATGCAATTAAGAATCATTTTATTCCAATCTCTGCGAAAAATCTCTTTGTTTGTGCTTCTACTACTAATAAGTTATTTAATCTTTTACAAGCTTACAAACCAGAGCTAGATCCTAAGACCCTGGCCTTGGAATGGTTGACTAATGATGGTAACCCTAGCCCTAGTAAGAAGTACAAATTGGATTTAACTCTTCGGTTGTAACTATCTTCTTGGAGTTATGAGGTTATGTCTTCTAAACTCTACTTCTTTCCTTTAAGCCATTTAGGACAATGTCTTGTTCAGGTTGGGGGGAGAGAATAGTTGACAGATGTGGAATATAGCAAATCCTAGTAATGTTTTTGTCGAAGATGGCAGAATATGGGGTGTAGTGACTCTAGAAACGCATCTTTAGCGGTTTGTTCAAGTTTGATCTTTTCTATTTCTTCTTTTATTGTTTTCTTTATCTTTTTAATCTTTCTGCATGTATATTTTTAAATTATGAATAATGTTTAAATTAAGTTGGGGGAAAGGGATAATTGACATAAATTGTAAATATGTGTGTTTAATTTAAAAAAAATAGAAACATCAATTTTTTTTGTGTCTAGGATGACTGTGTAAAGAGTCACAACTTTTGAGATGCATCTTAATAGTCCTGTTATATTATATTTTGATTTTAAAATTCATAATAAGTTGTTTTTGTTCCCTTTTCTTTAAATTACTCAAATTTGTGAACTCTCTATTTGGTTATTAAATTATTTTGTTGTTTACTCATTTAGCAGGTATTATTAAATCATTCTTCACACACACACTATGACACATACTAGTGGGTTGGAAGTTAAAATTTTGGCAGCATTTAGTTTTTTTGATTTATTAGGAATAATATCTAAGGTGGTAGAAAGTGTATATTGCCAAAACCAAAAAAAAATTAAATGATTTTAATTTTGTTATATCTAGAACCCGAGTTATTAAGTGCATAGGGGTGTTTCAACACCTAATGCCCTAAAGTCAACTGGTCTGGGAGTCACTGACCTAAAGCTCGCTTCATAGATTATAGATATATTGTTTGCTTATTTATTAAAAATCCGAGTAATTAAGTACGTAGGGGTGTTTCAACACCTAGTGCCCTAAGATCAACTGGTCTGGGAGTCACTATCCTAAAGCTCGCTACATGGGTTAAAAATGCAATATTTTTGTAAAAAAAAAAAAGCTAGAATAAGCCTGAAGATAGAATTTCTAATGAGTTTTAGAACGAAAATGTTGTTTTCTTTTAATGAAGCCCCATAAGTATTGTGTTAATTACTTGAGCACAAAAGAAGGTTTATGATATTCTGGCTAATAAGTAAACGACCAAGAGTTAGAAAAATTTGGGAGAGTTTATTTATTTGGTAGTTTAGAGGATAAATGAACAACTATTAACTTGCATGTGAATTTTGTAAATCTTAAATTAATATAACGCTTTAATTGCTAGGGGCTAGTAATAAGCCAGTTGGGGGGTGTGATTAGTGTTAAAAATTATATGTTTATTAAGGGATAAAAATATTATTTTGTGCTATTAATGTAATTTATATTTGTAATTGTCTAACTAATTGTGAATTTCTAATTATTTTTCTAAATATTTGATTTTGTGTATTTTTGTGTGTTTATTAGGTAAAAATAATAATTTTATGCAATTTGAGGCTCCGAATAAATATATGGATGTCAAATTTAGATTCCAAAAGTTCGAGAAATTATGTCATTGTCGAGGAGGATCCAAGACTTTCGTTGTAAATTTTTACGTTTTTACCATGGTAAATGTGGTAATTGTAAAATTACAAGTTTTTATCATGTTAGGTATGGTAATTATTAGTGGAATGTGCTGGATATGCTTGAGTGGATAAGTTAGGTTTATATTTTATTAGTGGGACAAATGTAAGGTTAAGATGTAATTAAATTTTTTTATTTGTGTGGTGTGGATTTACCATGTATTAGTATAAATAGAGAGGGGGTGAACCCACCTCTACACACATTCTCTTCTCTTCTTTCCCCTCAAATTCTTCTTCTCATCTCTCTTTGTAATATATTTTCAATCAATAAAATTCGTTTTATTTCAATTTTCAAATTCCATTTTTTAATTATGTATTTTTCAATTTTAATAATTTCCTTTATTTCAAAAATGTTTAGCTAAATATTCATAGTTATGGGAAGGTGAAACTCTTAGTAAAAAATATGGTTTAATCAAATTCTATTTTTAATTTTATAAATTAAATTATTTTCTATTTAATTTTATCCATATTTTATATTTTGAAATTTTCATTTAGTGTAGACAAAAATAGAAAATTGGCACAATGAATTCTTAATATCTTAGTATAGAATACGGAAAAATGGTATTTTGATTTAGTGTAGACAAATTAAGTTTTGGCACATTAAATTCTTAATCCACAATAAAATAAATGGGAAAATAATTTTAATTTATACAATTAATCTTTTGGGAAATAAAATAAAAATAAAAAGAATTTGTTAAATTGTATTTATTACTAAGAGTGGATCCATAACCCTAACTAATTCAATTTTATACTTTTTCTTAAATAAATTACATATTTATAAATTTTATTTTTATTTGGATAAACATAAGTGAACAAATTAAATCATTTTTCTGTGGATCGACCTTGAACTCACCGAGATATATTATAACTATGCACTCTTATACTTAGGAGAAAATCAAACACTTTTAAGTTGTGTCATCCAGCCGACTTTTTACCATCAATATCAATGCACATTAGCTAGCAAATTCACATGCAAAACATTAGAGTTGTGAACATGCAGAGTAGTAATAGAAATCAGTGCATTTTCTTACTATTTTACCTAAACTTTTATGGTGCGGTTATTAAACTAGCATCAGAATGAACTGCAACCGAAATGGGCAGGAATGAGAATAGGCTGAGAATAGGGAATGAGAATTAGAATAAATGGTTTAATTGAATTATAGGAATCAAAATCGAAATGAGCTTGATTGTCATTAATGTATTTCCTTTGTTTTGGAATCAGAATCAGAACGAATTAAATTGTAACGAATTACTAAATGTACTTAATGAATTATTGTCATAGTGATTATTTTTTATATTTTAATTATAGTATTTTTTATTCAAAAACTATAATATTAATATACTATTGTTAATAATATATTAATATATTAATTAATAGTAATAATTATATTAATTAATTAATTAATAATATATGAATTAATAATAATATTATTAATTATTATAATGGTATATTCATTAATTGATAATAATAATAATATATTAATTATTGTGATTATTTATTCAAAAACTATAATTATTAATAATTATTTTTAATAATATATTAATTAATTATAAATAAGGACAACGTGGGTATTTTTAATTTTGGGGTAGGGTAAAATGGTCAATTTTGGGAATGAGAGACTCATTCCCACCCTCTCCCTTGAGAATGAGTCACAACATACTTTTGAGACTTGAATCATCATTATATTCAGAACTTGAACTTATGCCCTCGATATTAAATCATATCATTTTATGTTAATTTAGGGAGGACAAAAAGGATAGAAACATAAAAATTAAATTTCATATTAAATAAAACAGTCACAAATACTTTTGAGACTTGAATCAATTGTACGTATCTTGGAAATATATCATTCTACGGTGGTTTAGTGGGGTAAAAAAAAGAAATGAATATATATGAATACACAGCTTAAAAACAAATCTCAATTTAAAAAAAAAAATTGTTTGAGATGCAAAATTGACTTGAATTGGACCAAACTATTAGTATAATTATTCTCACAAAGAGCGGGACTATTAACACTCCTATAATTTTTTTTAAAATTAATTTTCTATTGAGAGCGATTTTAGTTCCAAAAATATCCTTTTTTAGTTTTTTAGTTTCTTCCTTTCAACTCCAAATCTTCAAATAAGATTTTCTTGTACTAAATTTTGAATGATTAAATCATATATGTTTAACTTAAAAAAGATGCATCAATACTTTGTTAAAGTGATAATGCCATTAAAAAATAAAAAACACATATTTCAATACATTAACAAACAAAAAACACAGTTTTTAATATACAGAAATCTTTTTTTTTTTTTGTATTTTAGTGATGTCCTTATTTTATCAAGTGATGATATCCTCACTAGAGAAAGACTGCATATCTCTATTGCGGGCGCCTTCATTCTTTTTTATGCAGACACGCTTTTAAGCTGTGCGATTTAATAGAGTTAGGTTTTAATACTTTCAAATTGTATGGCTTTATAGTGTATTAAAATACAACTTTATTAATCCGCTCAGCTTAATAGCTCCTCTGCATTAAAAAAAAAAATGAGAGCGCTCGCATATGAAAATGATTATATATATTAAGTGGACTCGAATAGTTAATCGGTAACTTCTTTTCTTTTCTTTTTTTGAAAAAAGAAGTTGATATGCAAGAAAATATTAAAAAAAATTATTCTTTGAAGTTTTATACAAACAATTGAAAATAGTTGAGGAGACCGCTAAGAGTAAGAATATATTAATAGAATCACATTGATTAGAATGTCAAGTGTTTGTGAGAGAAAATATAGAAAATTAATTAGATTTATTTTTTCCTTTAGGACTCATTTGATATGCCGGATTGATTGGATTGAACTGAATAAGATAGGATTGGATAAGCTAACACTGAATTATATATAATACTATGTTGTGCTTGGTGCAGTATTTGATTGGACTATAAATAATCATGTCTTGTGTTTGATATGCTATGGGATTGGCTAGTAACTAATCATGTCTTGTATATTAATTTATCAAAATTATCTTAAATTTATTCTAAAATGGCATGGAATATAATATAGCTTAAATCAATAATTATTGGTAAATTTATCAAAAAAATACAAAATTTTCCCTTAATTTTTTTTTGTATTTAACATGTTATAATTTTTAAACTTATATTTTACAAAATAATATCATCATAAACATAACAAGGATATCATCATCAAATATAATAAGAATATCAGTCCACAACTATAAAAAAAAAAATTGGGATTTTTTTTCTTATCCTGTGAATTGTGATAGATTAAATTTAGCTTACCTATTATTATCTCACACCCCCTTTTATAATAAAATTTTGATACTGTGTTGGATTAAATGGTGAGCTCCACTAATTTTATCCTGCAATTACTTTTGTATACCAAACACTGCATTAAGATAATTTTAGGATAAAATTATCCAATTCCATCATTTTATACCCCAGTGAAATCAGCCCTTAATATGATTGTAATGGGCGAAGGGTTTTACGAGAATTATAAAGGAGTGCTAATAGTCTCATTCCTTCGCTAATATCGCAGTCCATTATATATCGCATGACCTCAATTCTGTAATTTTTCTCAACAAATAAATAGATCTGGTGCTTCACATACTTCAAGTGAGTAGTATGCATAGAAAAATTTAGCTATAAATATGAAACAAAAAGAAAATAAAGAGCAATATGTCAATATTTGCTTTGCAATGAAAGTAAAATCATGAAAGTTGATCTATATGCAAATGAGCATAAATATTGGACTTCGAGGTTTAAAGTTTTAGCCCAAGAATCCAAAAAGAGAAAGAACCCAAACTTTGTGGCCCGAGTTTAAAATAATTTCAGAGTCCAGCGTCTAAAAGATAAAATCTGAAATTGATAATCTAGAAGCAGAACATATTCATTGCGAAAATGAATGCGTATGCTGCGGTACTTTTAATTTTTTTTTTTCAAATTCTTTCATTTTAATAAAATAAGTACGAAGTATCAAGCCAAAAGACGATAATGCAAGCAAATACGGTCTAATGCAAGCCGCGAAATGGACCAAAGGAATGGGGAGTTATTTTACTTGAAAAAAAAAAATCACCTAAATGTTATGCAGCCCAACAACAGAGGCCGAAATCACAGACCCTAAGCCATTCTTTCATTTTAGGCCAGAGTTGTTATGTTCAAGCCCAACTCTAAAACGCAGCAATGGGGACAGTTGCGACGAAAGAAGGGTCTATAATGACCCACAAAATAAAGAGTAATGATATTTGAACCCGCTGCTTGTATCATTGGCTCCCTTTTCTCATTAATTCCTTTTATTTTCCAAATTACCTTAATGCACAAACACAATCATCTCAGATAATAAAATGTGGCAATGGATTAACTCATGATAACTTCAATTTTGAACATCTTCGAAATAGCAAAATAGCCTTTGATCAAGAACCTGCTGACCATGAGAAATCTTAAGGGAGAAGCAGGATCGATAAGCCAGCACTGCAATGGATTGCTTCTATTTCCAGATGCAGACGATCTCTTAAATTTGTATAGTCCAGGATTACTTAAATGTCAAAAGCATGCAGATGGAAGTGTCCTTTAAGTGTGTACTGCCCGCGGGAACACACAAAAAGTGACCGAAGAGAGACACTAAGAGATTTCGTATCCGTAATAGTGCGAAAGGAAGGCCCGACTCCAACTCTAAGTTGTTCAAGAATAGTGACGTTGAGTTTCTCGACCCTTCTTTAAGATGCTTTCGCATCAAAATCTATCATTGAAAGAAGCAAATGCGATTTCATGGGTTGTCCCTAGGAGCAAACATCCTAGGGAAAATAACTATTTTGACTATTTTGATTATCCAATTGATCTAACTTGGCAAAATAACTATTTTCTATTGTTTCTCGATATTCCATCTCTCAATCAATATGATTTTCAATTTCTGAAAATTGAGAAAAAAATGAATTGCAATTTATTTAATTGAAATTTACCAGTGAGAAGAAGCCCACGGCTCCTACACACAGGAAATCCAAGCAATCCAATATCTTCTCATATCCTCTCTAGTCTCTACATTATGATTGTCGACTTAATTAATTATTCCTATTACTTTCTTTTACAAATTTTATGATCTTGGAGACATTGACAGCTCTGCTAGGGAAGAGCGGTTCATGCCCATATGAATGTCAATTGGTCGGGTCAGGGCCAAGCCTGAGCCCGATCCGATTACTAAAATTGAGGGCCTGATTCGAAAAAAAGTTTGATTATTTGTATTTCAAGTTGGGTTGGGTCCGACTCAATTCGGGTTAGGATTGGGTCGGGTTTTTTTAAAAGTCCGCACAATGCTTCACCTTAAATATTTTGCTTTTTTTTTGTCCGATTTTACTTTGCTTTGTTTGTCCATGATGTAAAACAAAATTGCTTTATTCTAAAATCATTGTGTCCATAATTTTCATAAAAAAAAAAATGTCTTATACAAATAGAAACACACAATAATTTTTCTTATTTACATTGCACCTAAAATTATTCTTTTATATTTGCGTGCATGTATATATATCCTCCATAAAATTAAAAATTCATATTTTTTCATATTTTTTTCAATTTAGGGTCGGATTGGCTAAGGCCCGACCCTGACCCAAATTTTGATCAAACCTTAATTTTTTAGCTTGAGCCTGACCTAAAACTTGAAATTTTGAGTCAAAACCCTAAAAATATTGGTCGAGTCAATCATATCAAAATTCGAACGGGATCAAATTACCATCCTATTAAAAAGTGAGGGTTATAAATAGAGCGGTTCAAATATCATTACTCTAAAATAAATATAATTTATTTTGTCATTTATCCGTTGAAAGTCACCGGAAAAACTGAAAAAGTTATTCCTGAATGTTGGATATATGATATATCCGGATCGAAAAGGCACGTAACAAAGCTTGTGTCCTTGAAATTGGTACCTACACCTAAAAGACAGAAAAGAAATAAAATATTATATAAAGTGTAATAGTTGGAGGCCAACTATTGGCCTATTAAGATTAAAGAATCCTCATGTTAGATTTTTTTGAATTATTTTATTTAGGTCGGTGATGCCAAATTCGCTATTGGCTGTCTTGGATTTCCCTCACCTCCAGTTCTTCTATATAAACCCTTGACTAGTTCTTCATCTTCATCACAAACTCAAAAACTCATATTGAACATCTCTCTTTTCTCTAATTAAGCAATAGATATTTAACATGGGTGTCATTCGCGTTGAGAAAGAGGTGCCATCGGCTGTTGCACCATCAAGATTGTTCAAGGCTTTAAATGACACTCACAATTTTTTGCCAAAGATCGCGCCTCAAACAATTAAGAGCATCGATATTCTTCAAGGAGATGGAGGTGCTGGCACTATCAAGCTGTTGAACTTTGCTGATGGTAAGTAGATAGTATACATAGCTTTATTAATTGCTACATGCATCATACATGTTTTATTTAATTTTCAAATCCAAAATATCACAAAATTAATTATAAATGTAACTAAGAAAAGGCAATTAAAAAAGATTGAACTAATATTGCGATTAACAGGTGGTAATTACAAGCAGACGAAGCAAAGAATTGATGCACTTGACGAGGACAATTTGACAATGAAGTACACTACGTATGAAGGAGATGGGATTTTGAAAATGACGGACAAAAGCGTGTACGATGTTAAGATCATGGATTCTGGCAATGGAGGAAGCATCTGCAAGTTTGTTGCGGAGGTCCATGCAAATGACGATAAACTGGTCAACGAAGGGCACGCAAAGGAATCCGAAGAAAAAGGATCGGAATTGTTCAAGCTCGTGGAAGCCTATCTCTTGGGTAATCCTAATCTCTATGCTTAAATCAATCATCCATATGCATTGGCTTTGCCAATTGCGAAATTTCCAGCTAGCTAACTAAATAAGGCTGGTGCCATTGTACGTAATTAAGCTTTTGAAGCTGAATGTAAATACACGCGTATGTACTTAGTGTGTTCGTTAAATAAATGTCCAATCTGCTGGACATATGTGAGATAAATATAGATCATGTGTGGTCAGTTATGCATACATGTTTGCAGTTTCAATTTCTAAACTTTACTGTTTCTACCTATTTATTGAAGCATATATATATACTATATCTACTGGGGATCTGTGAGGTTGGTTATAGTAAGGCCTGGCCGGAAAGTGTTCTTGCCTCTATCATTAGCACGGTAGTCCCCCAATATGCCCGTTCGCTTCAATAAGCTTAATAAGTCTAAATCCATACAATTAATAATATATTATAGCACAGCGTGGGGGTGGGGCTGTACCAAGTATAAATAAATCGGTAATATGTTCCAACAAGGATTTAATGATTTGAAGATGTTCATTCACGCACGCTTGTTGCATCTTTCTTCGCCAAGGTGACGCCAGCTCTCTCTCTTTATTTTGAAAAGAAAGTAAATCTTTCATTATCAAGGCGCAAAACAGTCACTAATACAGTGTCATAAGAAGGGGAGATATAATGTCAGAACAGGCTCAAAATATAATACTTACGAGGACCTAAAATTTGACCATGCTCATTGTAAATTGTTCCTTTATACTCCAAAGGAAAAGCAGTTTACCACATAAAGTCTCATAAGGTATTGGAGAAACTTTTAGGGGTTTGGCTATCCAACTTAGATTCATAAAGTGAACCGCAATCAAAACGGACCTTAAAAAAAGAAGCACAACAACAGAACGTTACAACCCACAAAGTTATTGGATTTGAGCTGCACCAAAAGACATTATTATAACAACAAAAAACTTAAAAAGAAAAAAAAAAAAACGAGACCGACGTTTATTATGAAGACAAGGTACACTGCATGCAATGAGCTAAGATAGACTTGGAAGCATTGATATATACCGTAGGATTATCATTTTAGTCAACTTAGCTGCTTTGTTCACCATAATTTGAGCTTCAATATAAGACTCGTTGTATTTTATAAAGCGTACTTTTTTAATATTTTAATATTAAAATTTCTCATATTGTTGAGTAACACTCGATTTGTAAATAAACAAGAAGGTTATATATATGGTTTGATAAAATTAAGAAAAAAAAACCACTTGCACATCTCTCAGAAGCCCTAGCCGTTTCAACGAACGAAGCCAAACACCAAAAAAATATCATCACACCATCTTCATCTTCTTCCAACTACACCAATAAGAAGGAACAACATCCCCTAGTCATTTTAGCTCTCATCTCAAATCAGGAATTCTCAGTATCTTCCATCTGACAAATTAATTATCAAAGGGAATAAATATTGATTTGGGACAGCCACCAAAGGGAATCAATACTAATGAGAATCTTATATGATTTAGGATGGTTGTTTGGAATGAGTAGGTACATTCCGGATGTCATAACTTAGACAACAAGTATCTGTTTAGGGTGTATAATATATTGTTTCGAAGCTTGCGATGAGATGAACCAATTTTAAAATTGCTTGCACTGTTCTGCCCCATAGTCCAACTGGAAATTCTATTTTTTTCCTAGTCATTTTTTACTTCTAAGTTATTTTCCTATTTTTCTTGGTTCTTTTAAAAATTTTATCTTTTTTTTTCTAGATATCAAATTCTGGTGCCGTTTGTTTTGCTTTTATTAGTTCAATTAGGAGAATTTTATTACGAAATAAAATTTCAAATTTGCTAATTTTGGTAAATGTTATTATAAAAGAGGCCTAAAATCCTACTTTTTTCATTCAGATTTACTATCAATCAACCTTTTAATGTTTCGGCATCGTCATTATATCATTTCCACTCATGTAGGATTAACAAGGAAGACGATGGGGTTCCCTTTGGTGCATGGCTGTCCCGAACAGAAGCCACAAAAACAATGATCAATGTTGTTTTCTTGTGATATAAAAGTCATGAAGCCATGTAAAGTAGTTTCTAGGTTATGTTACCCACCGCCATGTGCAATCTTTATTTTTCTTTATTATTTGTGATCGGATAAAGAAGCATGTAGCTAGAAAATATTAACAGACAACAATATGACCAATGTGTAACCTTTATCACAACCTTGTTGGCTGTTGCGGTTTAAGAGTATGTAAAGACAACAACATTTACACTTTGCACGTTGTCTTTTTGTTTCCTCACCGCCATGTGCGATCTTTATTTTTCTTAATTATTTGCGATCTGATGAAGAAGCAAGTAGCTAGAAAATATTAACAGCCAACAAGTGACCACTGTGTAACGCTTTACCACAACCTTGCTGGCTGTTGCTGTTTAAGATTACGTAAAGACAACACCATCTAAACTTTGCACGCTGTCTTTAGTTATTCATGATAACAACATTCCACTGCCTATGTTGCAGAAATAGATATGTTATTGACAAAGTCCATGTGTTGCACGTTGTTAAGTGACTACTGTGTAACACTTTACCACAACCTTGCTGGCTTTGCTGTTGAAGAGTATGTAAAGACAACATCTAAAATTGTTATTCATGATAACAACATTCAACTGCCTATGTTGCTGAAGTAGATATGTTACTGACAAAGTCCATGTGTTGCACGTTGTTAAGTGACTACTGTGTAACACTTTACCACAACCTTGCTGGCTTTGCTGTTGAAGAGTATGTAAAGACAACATCTAAACTTGTTATTCATGATAACAACATTCCACTGCCTATGTTGCTGAAGTAGATATGTTACTGACAACGTCCATGTGTTGCACGTTGTTAAGTGATCACTGTGCAACGCTTTATCACAACCTTGCTGGCTGTTACTGTTTAAGAGGATGTGAAGACAACACCATCTAGACTTTGCACCTTGTCTTTAGTTATTAATGATGACAACATTCAAATGCATATGTTGCAGAAATAGTTATGTAAATGACAACGTCCATGTGTTGCACGTTGCACTACAACAAACAATAGCATTACCGTCCAGATATTTCCGAGGGCTTCATTTACCCTCGGTAATAAGTGCATTTTACGAAGGCTAAGAAGAGCCGTCCGATATGCATTAAAAAATTCATTAATTTTTTCAAAGACAAATTACCTTCGCTGATAAAGAATAAAGTGGTCGGTAAATAGATAACTAATACTGAAAGTACATTTTTGTTGTAAAGTATATTTTTGTTGTAAAGTTCAAAACAAGATAAAGGCCTTTAGTGCATGGGCTTTGCCTAATTAAAAGTGAGAACATAATTTTAGTGACTAATTAAATTCTAAATTGAACTTTTAATAGGGTCTTGCTTTTGCTAGCTTAAAAAATTAGATAAAAACACATATATTTCCACCAATTAAAAATAACTCATTTATGTCGAAGCTCGATCTCTCTAGGATGAACCATTTCGGAAACATTGATGAAAAGGAAAAAAAAATATTAATTTACTATATTCTAAGATAATCTTTTTTCATATCTTATATTTTCTTTTCGTTTTTCCTTCTTTCAAAAGTAATTCCTTTAAATTAAAGCCATATTTTAGCTAAAAGATACAGATATTCATTCCAAAATTTTAAAAGCACAATAAACTGACAAGCAAGAATCTAGTCTAACCACGTCATTGATGGATAAATTCTACTTAATTTAGACCTTAAGAGTGTGGGACATGCCGAATTTTAAACTTCAGCCGTAGATCAGCTATCTGTACCAAGCGCTAGTATTGGCCGCCTCACACTCATGCGCCCACTTGATCTATATATATCAAACCAGAAATAAGAACTCGCTCAAGCTTGCTCGAGCTCAACTACTCACTTTTGATTACAGTTCTCCAGAAGCAAGCAGAGATCGTTTCTGATTTGACGAATATGGAAACTCCTTGCACAGGTTTATTTTTCGGCCACGTTAAGTTGAATATCATTTATAATTCTTATTTTATAATACATCCATTTGTGAATAATTTTTCTGTTATGAAATTTTCAGGTAAGAATGAATGGTCGGAGTGTTTAGTACTTTTTATAATATTTAGTATTGCTGATGACGAGAAAATGAACGACAATAATCTTGATCTTCTTGTTGTTCCTCAATACGGGAGATATCCCGACTATGCTGGTTAAGTGTTGTAGTGTTACACTTTTGTGTTATGTGTAATTAAATAAAAGCATGGATAATGTTATTTATTATCTGTCAATAATGGGAACATCAGTTTGCACCCTTGTACTTCGTTGTCTTTAATTAATAAATAAAACTATTGTATTTCTATGAGTTGATTAAGTTATTCCGTCTATAGATATAATATTTTATATACATACATACATACATACATACATACATACATACATACATACATATATATATATATATATATATTTGATTAATTATGCTCTCTTCCTTCTTGAATGTTTTTGTTAATCAAACTCTACATATTAGTTAGCTAATTCTCGCAGCTCCTAAGGGAACCAAGATCATTATAATTAGTTAAGAATATTATTTGTGTTTGCTAATTAAATGGCGTATATCATCATGATAATAAAATTAAGGGTTCCATTACTTTAATACGATAAGAAACAAGTTAAAAGACAAGTAAAACACATATTTTATGCACTTATTATCTTGCTACGAGGAATTTTAAATTGAATAAATAAATATCTGCAAAATATGATTCAACTCATTAACATTAATTTAATTTTGCCGCCACTGTCACTAAATCTAACATCAAGCCCTCACCCATTGCCATAGCATGCAAAATCAGTGGCTAAAAATTGATTATGAATTTTTTTTTAAAAAAAACATTTTCAAAATCCGAAAACCTACGACCTAATGACTACGGAGATGAAGAATAATAGAATAGTTGAATGCATATGATGCAAAAAATACTTACGGTAGACATACTTTTTTTTTTTCCTCCAACCAACCACCATAAATATACTTTTTTCGAGCAAAATTTAGCCATGGAAAAATTATTAATGCATATTAGAAATAATATAGACACACAACTAATGAATAATTTTTATGATCACTTGAGCCATTAAAAGTACTATTTTCAATTGGCTTTAGCGATAGCTTTTGTAATAGCAATTTCAATTAAATATGTTGAAAATACATTAATTGTGAGGGGTAAAAACTGCCCAAAAAAAAAAAACCTAAGTTGTAGTTGGAACATATATTATTCTAATTGATTTTGTAATCGAAAATACTACATATTAGTCGAAATAAGTAATATTTGTAATTGAATTGTTCTGTTATAAATAATGCATTCATAGTCAGAAAAGTATTATTTTTGATGATTTATCTTTGTTGGAAATTCTCTGCTTTTAATGGGATAAATAATTGAAAATAATCTACGCGGTTGCAATTTATTTTATTAATTTCCACTGGCAATTGGAACAACAATTATTTCAACTGTCTAATACAATTTTTAAGAACATATGATTGTTGAAAATAGATTTAGGTAGTTTTTTTTTATAAAGATTTAGGTAGTTATTATAAAATGAATGAGTTTTCCTAAACAATTCAATCGAAATTGTCACCATTCATATTGTCCAAAAACATTTCATAATAAAAAATAAATCATTATTATATTATTTCAAATGAGATAAATAATATAAATATCAAGCATCATCAAAGCCATCTGAATTAGCATCACTATCGTCTTTTAAATCACCGTAACATCATCATGTAAATTATCATCATCCTATGAATTAGCGCCACCATTGTCATCTGAATCAATACCACCACATCATTAGAATTTCCACCACCGCTACTTTCAGAATTTGCACTACCATCGGCATTTGCATTCAATTTTTCAATTGGATTCTATAAAGAAAAATTAAATGATCGAGTATTTAAAATAATTAATTGACAACGAATTATATAAATTAAAAAAATTGAGATTGAAAAGAACATTATATTATTGAAGAATGAAGATGAAGCCACAATAGGTTGAGAATGAGATTTTTTTGCTTCCAAAACTTCCACTTTTTTCTCTACAATAGTCAGTTGCTCTTGCGCCACTTGCAAAGTACTCAACAAAAACTCCTCATGTTATATACATTTCTTTTTGTTGCAAGGTCAGCTTGAAGTGGATCCATATACATCCTTCATTTTGAGGCCTCTAAGAGTGTGACCATGCTTAACACCTCTTGTGGCATCAAGATATATATCTCGTTGTTTTCTTAATGGATCTTCGTCAAATGACTCATGTAATTCATTCCTCTTTGATATCATATGTGCCTCTATCAAAATATGAACATAATAATTAAATAACATATCCAATAATGATAATAATACACACTTTTGAAATTAAAAAAAAAATTAACATATGCAGTTCCTTAGCTTATCAATAGGCCAAGTTCCATCCTTTCGCACATGGAACATCTCAGAAAATCTACTGGACTAGGATTATTCCCATTTTGCTCAGCATATCAACATAATAACAACAATAATAATAACAATAATGTTACATAATTAAATAATTTCTATAATAAAATTGAAATATTAAGAATCAAAATAAATTTTTTATAGTAGCAAAGTAAATCATTAAAAAAAAATTCTATGAAAAAATACAAATATAATAAAATTTATGACAAATATGATCATTTAATAGCTCCTTTTTCTTCTTCAACATTTTAACTTATCCAGTTGTAAGCACTACTTCAGATGATTTGTTACAAATGGATGCACTTATTCTACTCGATTTCTACATAAAAAGAAAAAAAATAATTCATTACATCCAATATAGTAAACCAAAATTATTTAACTAAGTTGAAATTAAAATTATTGCATAAGATTTAAATAAACTCAATCATTACATTCACATGCGCTAAATATAACCTACTCAACATGGT
This sequence comes from Citrus x clementina, assembly GCF_000493195.1. NCBI lineage: Eukaryota > Viridiplantae > Streptophyta > Magnoliopsida > Sapindales > Rutaceae > Citrus > Citrus x clementina. The sequence goes on from NW_006261964.1 coordinate 1,253,236, forward strand.
CAGATTAATTTCAAGCTTAGCATGTAGATTCATATATAACATAACTATGAATGAAAAAAACACTTCTTTATGATCAAATTATTAAATTTACCATATATCAATAGAGAATCAATGGGAAAGATAAGCACTTAAATTTTATTAGCAAAAGTTAACCAACAGAAAATGAATTATTTTCAGATTCTAATAATCAATATAAAAGATTTCCAAATAAAAAAGAAATAACAGATCAATACAACTGCTAAATATAAAAATGCCTAAATAGAACTAGAATTTTTTTTTTTTTGAGTCATTAAGCATCAAAATGAAAAAGATTAAACAAAGACAAAATAGTCCAATGATTAGTCACTGTAAAAACAAATGGGTCAAGTTTGAATGATATCCTTTTCAACCTTACGGCCAGACTGTAAAAATTCACCCAGCCCCCTATACTCTATGTTATTTATAATTTATTTGTAAGTATTATAAAACTTTCTGAATTTTAAAATTTCGTTTGGTTTCTCACACTCAATTTTATTTTATTGAAACCCTAGAGTACGAATTCGCCCCCTATAATTTTAAATTTCCAAAATAACCTCCATTTAATTAAAAACATAATTATTATCAAATGAATTATAATTATAACTATTATTCTATTATAATCATAAATATAATTATATTTTTTAAATATATTATTATTGTTATTATTAATAACAAGAATAAAAAGTATTATAATTAATTAATCTATTAACAATAATTAATAATAATGTTTTGTTAAATTGTTAATAATAATAATAATTAACGAGAATTATTATTAATAATTAAATTTTTGAATAATAATAACAATAACAATAATTAAAATATAAAATAATTATTATGATAAAAATTAATGAATGATTTTATAGCAATTGATTATAATTTAACTCATTCTGATTTTGATTCTAAGATAAAGTAAACACATAAATAGTAATAAAGCTCATTTTAATTACAATTCCTGCAGTTCAAGCAAATAAATTATTCAATTAGACCACTCTATATTATGTACAATTTATTCATAAGTATTATGAATTTTATAGTGCATTCACTAAACAATAACCAAATTTAGGTGGAAACATAATGAATTACAATCAAAATGAGGAATTAGAATCATAATAATATTTTTATTTGAACTGTAGAAATCGTAATTAGAATGAGCCATATTACCATTTATCTGTTTATTTTGTCTTAAAATCAAAATTAGAATGAGTTAAATTGTAACATTGCTATAAAATCATTTATTAATTTTTATCATAATTATTATTTTATATTTTAATTATTGTTATTGTTATTATTATTCAAAAATTAATTATTATTAATAATAAGTATCGTTAATTATTATTATTAATTTAATGAAAAAATTATTATTAATTATTGTTAATAGATTAATTAATTATAATACTTTTTATTCTTGTTATTAATAATAACAATAATAATCTATTTAAAAAATATAATTATATTTATGATTATAATAAAATAATAGTTATTAATTAAATAGAGGTTATTTTAGAAATTTAAAATTATAGGGGGTGAATTCATACTCTAGGGTTTTAATAAAATAAAATTGAGTGTAATAGGTTAAACGAAATTTTATAATTCAGAAATTTTTATAATACTTATAAATAAATTATAAATAATATGGAGTATAGGGGGCTAAACGAAGTTTTACAAGCTGGCAGTAAGTTACAATAAATGTAACTTAGGCGGACCCTTAGCAATCATTAATATATAAAACCTGCCATTTCTCACTCAACCACTTTTCCACCATTTGATGCCATACAGATTTCTGAAGATTTGTTGGGCGATTAGAATAATGCTTCCTATCTGTCTTATATATTTTGAGGACTTCATCTCTAATACTCTTCATATATATCATCTTTAAATCTTTATTTAACTTGAGAAGAAAATGCAGCGTTCAACTCCTCTTTAAGACCATCAAATGTGAACTTATTTTTAAATCAGTTAAACAAGCGGTCTAGTTCTATTTATGGGTACTCAAAAAATGTAATCTAAGGTCCATTAATTTATAGATTAAAGAGATCACCTACTGTACGTATAGCATAAGGAGTAATAAGCCTAAAATAACAATTTGAAAATTGAACATAATTAAGAGAGTGATTTGATTACATACATGTGATGAAATACAAAAAGAGATGATTTTACTATTAATTTATATAATTAATCAACTTGCAGCATTGTGAATTTCTTATTTTATGTAAATAAAATATTTTGTAAACTTCAACAGGCCTACCTTCCCCAATTTTACATTTGCCTTTCCCGTTTTCCTGTTTTTTGGAGGCAGTAATACCTTGACCTATAAATCAACATGCATATATAATGAAGAATTGGTAGTTTGAAATTAATAAATAGTAAATTCAATTAGCTAAAAAATTACCATTTGTGCTTGCACGTTCATCTGTGGGAACATCTTGCAATTGTAAAGTATTCTGACATCGTTGAGCTGAATTATTTCGGTTTTTAGATGAACAAGAATGAGTAGTGGGTTTCTTGTCATGGCTGTGAGTAGAAAAGTATAAAACAACATTAGCTTTAGTTAATAGGTTATACTTATAAAAAAAAAAAAGGTAATAAAAAAAACAAATGGTAAATTTAACTAGAATAAAAAAATCGTTATAAAATAGAAACTAAATTAATTTCTCTGTTTGAATTATGGTCTTTAAAACATATCTCGTCAGCTGCTGGTACTCGACGCCACAAGATGATTTACTGACTAATATTATGTTGTCATATCATCCGTCAATGCTATATTATCTTAGTCAATGTCACATCATCATTCAAAGTCACATCAACATTTTTTCAATCTCATAAGATACTGCCACGTTAGTCGATCAGTGCCACGTCAGTCGATCAGTGCCACGTCAGTCGATCAGTGCTACGTCATCTAGTCAATGCCACGATATCTGGATCCCACCAAAATTCTAAAATTATAATTTTTTCTTTTGTGTTCTTCCTGAGTTTTTTAGCTATTTTGAGCTAAAAAATAATATCCATTTTATTATCCAACATCTCATTAATGGTGAAATAACCAAAATACCCTTAAAATACATAAAATACTTAAATTATAACAAAACACACACAATCAAAGTTTAAAAGACTTAAATACATAAAAATAAAAATGTTAGTGAAGCTTGGAGACGATTTGATCCTTTATAAATATGAATTTTCCAACACTCAACAATAATTCATCAATCACAGCATGATATGATACACCAACCTCAATTCGGTTATAGAAAGTGGAGATTTGACAAGTTCTATTAAAGATTTGACGAGTTTTATTTTTTCTTGCCATCTCTATTAAAATAAAATAAAAACAAAATATAAAGCATAAATAAAATCAGAATATAATGGAACAAATTTTCAACATTATTACATAAATCATGTGACAAATAAAGTTTAATTATATAATTTTACCTTGTGAAATAGAAAGTTGACCAACTGATTTTTCCTTTAGAGTTTTTTATAAATACTTTTGTTTTTCTTAAATGTAATATGTATACAAAATAAAACATTGAAATTAAAAATATACTAAAAACTGAATTTCATTAATTAAAGGCTTGAACACCACAACCTTCATCAACATACCTTTCAACTGCTGCTTATATGGATGATCAGACCCTTCTCTCATCTTCGGTACTCTTCGTATTTGATCACCACTTGATGGTCTACAAGTCTTTTTTGAATCCATTGATGCATAAACCTGATCTTTGTTTTTCTTAGCCATGATTGTTCAATCAAAATATATAATTAATTAATAACATGTTAGTACATAAGAAAACCCAACAATAGCAATATAATTTACGAACACGATTTGAAGTAATTTACATGAATCAATTTTGAATAAGGCAACAACCTAAAAAGGAAAAAAAAAACCACAAATAATAACATGACTGAACTAACACTGAAAGCAATAATATAACCATATGGAATTGTTTTTATGAATTCAAAACATGTTAAATCTAGTTTTTTAACACTTATGTCCTCAAAAGTGTTATATATATCTGGAAGTTTAAATAGGTATATATTTATGATGTTATCTAGTATAATACTATTTATATGTTATAAAAATATATAAGGTAATCATTTAATATATAATTTGTGGAAAATAATTTTGATAACATTATTTTTTTATTTTTATCTGATAATAAAAGAATATGCCTAAATTCAAATTGAATTTGTATGTTTGGTACTTTATACTAAGTAAAAATTGAGATCAAGAGAAATTCTAATACGACATCTAACTTACAATATTATAGTTAATTAAAAAAAATCTTTTTGATTAGAGAAAAAATAAAGGATTATTAGATTTTACATAATATGTATGAAATAAATATGTTTAAATGACGATGTTTGTAAAAAAATTAATTTTTCATTCAAACATTTTATCATTTAAATAAACGTTAAAAAATTTTAATTTTTTCATTTAGATGAAAATATCTTACAATAAGAATTCAGATGCAAAAACAAACAAGGCAAAATTTAAAAGTATCTTAAATTAAGGTATATTAAAACTTCAGACATAAAAACAAATAAGTGCGTAATTTAGATTTTGTTATGTTTATAAAAAAAATTTTCTTTTTCTATTTGCATTTTATTATTTTACATGTTCACGCTCTTCAATATAATTTAAGGCCTCAAGCAAAATTTCAAAATTAGGCTTTTTTTTAATTTAAATTAAGATATTGATGATAAACGTTTTATTTTAGATTAATTCCTTTTAGATAGAAAATCATTAATAAATTTGGTACATCAATTCGTGTGCCAAAATTTTTTGAAGTGTATATATATAAATGTTCCAATTTACTTTAGAATCATGGATTTTACTAAAATCTAGAAAAGTTATTAAACAATGTGGTTTAATAATGTAATGATTGTAGTTTAATATATTTCTCGGACTTTAATAAATTCAAGATCCTAAACAATATATATATATCTCTCTCTATATATATATATATATATATTGTAACATATGTGAATTTAAAATAAAATGAGGCGGTTAAGGATTTTGGCGGTTAAGGATTTTATTAGTAAAAGCAAAAGAATAAGCTGGAAACAGAGGAAACATATGCACGTGTAACAGAGAGTGAGAGACAGGTTGCCAAACCGACCCAACTATAGACCCGAAAACCCGACCCAAAACCCGTGACCTTGACCCGGCCATATCTCCCATTTCCAGCAACCGTTTCGGCCGAGCTTGGTACCAATCTGAAGCTTAGAAGCCGACCGTCGTTTCCCTGCCATCCTCGTCGCCGAAAACCAACCGGAACACCGGCGATCGAAGCTTAAAACCCGCGACTGTTTCACTTTACTCCACCGGGATTTTCGCCGGTTTTGGGTGACACCACCGGTTGGCTTTTGTTCCTCATGACTCCCTCTTCCATTTCCGACCATCCATAGGCACCGAGAGTCACTGTTTTGCCGCTGGTCGATTGTTGGAATTCACGACTGCCGAGCTAGATTCCGGCGTCGTTACCGCGCGTTGGAGCTCACCGCCGGTACCATTGAACTCCGCGTGATTGGAACTTTTAGATTTGAGCTTTCTGGTCAGTGTTGACCAAATTCCGGTGAAGGTTGACCGGCAAGGGCATTTTGGTAATTTCACACTATGAGGGCAATTTTGTAATTTCTGAGCCTGTGGATATTTTAGTAATTCCTAGAATTAAGGATTGGGTGTAATTACGATTCCGAGGGTAATTCGGTGATTTACGATTTCAGAGTATGTTAATGATTTACGGACTCAAGGGCATTTTAATAATTTTATGGATACGGGAGTTGTCAATTATGGATAGATGTTCATTTCGAGTTTATTGCATAAATTTAGTCGTAATTCCGATTTACAAAAAATAATTATGTCGTTTCCTTGATTTAGGAGAATCCGCGAGCGAGAACCGGTCTGCGGACGTGGACGATAACCGACCGTGAACATCGTCACTGTGAGTGGAATATACAAAACATATTTTCATAGTTAATTGTGATAGTAAAGCATGTTTGCAAAATAAGTATTTTAAATGTTCGGATTTAATGATTTCTCGAAATGGAGTTTATTCACGCATTAGTATTTTATTCAAATGTTTGGTTAATGATTTTGTGTATCGACTTTGAATAAGCATGATAGTATTTTCAAGATAAGAAAAGTGGATTCAAATGTGGTATGATTTAAAATATAGGTATGTGAATATGAGTATAGTGATTGTTTTTGAAATCATTAGATAGTACCCATCCCTCCAGATACAGTGATACAGATGAGATGATATGAGAGGCCTTTGGGGCCCGTCTGAACACACATAGAGGCTTTGGGCTGTGTGTTTGGGCGTTTTTGCCTTTTGGGGGCATATGCATGCGATATGATGATTACAAATATACTGATATGAGATACAGACAGATATTGAGCTACAGATGATACAGATGAGATACAGGCCTTTGGGGCCCGTCTGAGTACACACAGAGGCTTTGGGCCGTGTGCTTGGGCGTTTTGTCCTTTGGGGACTAGATTATACATGCACAAATATGATGAGATATGAGATGGTATTTCACTGTCTATCCGTGTAGCTCCGGGGCGTGGCGGTACCCAGATAGTACGTCATTGCCTGTCCGTTGAGGTCCGGATACGACGAGATTATTTCTCTGGGTACTTGTTTGGTGATGATTTTCAAATTTGTGTATTCTATATGATATTGTGATATGATTTGTATGATTAGTAATCTGGTTTAAAGTTAAATGATTTATTACTAGTTTCTCACTTATGATTTAATGAAATCGTGTTTGGAAATGATATAATTATTTCTTTTAAAGTAAGAATTAATTTTCAAAACTACTATCCACTCACTGATCTCACTGAGTTTTAAACTCATCCCGTTTTTATTATATTTTCCCCCCTCACCAGGAGGTTGCAGGTACACCAGACCGACCCAGCGACTGTAAATATATTTTGAGTCTTGACCACATGATGGTGTTAAAAGATATAGATGTTTTTGTTAGGACATCTTGGTCATCTTGTTCTTTTGGGATTGTATACTTTTTTTATATTATTCTTTTGGGATTAAGAATAAATTGAGATATTAATATTAGTTAAATATTATCTTTTGAGATTCTGGAGATATAAAACTCAGCATTTTGGTTGAGGATGTTGAGCACTGGAGTTTGTTGTATATTGAATTGTATTGGGAGTGTTATATTTATATTTGTAGATTGGAAGTGTTATATATATAAAGGAGACTCTGCCGAATTTTTGGCAGAATCTTTACAAATAGAATTATTACCAAGTCCATTTTGATGAAAATAGATAGACTCGCCTGGGGATTCGGGGCGGGTCGTTTCATATATATATATATATAGATAACGTTGAACATGAATTTCATTTGGTGGGAAAGAATAAGAAATTATGTTAAACAACTTTAGTGAAAAATAGAAGCCATTACCGAAATGAATATAGAAATTCAAAATTTAAATATAGAGAGATTAATATTAATTAATTTGCTACTAACATTTTCCATGTCGTCCTATATTAATTTTTAAATTAATACAATTGAAAAGGATAGTAAAGCAAAGAATATATTAGATGAAATAGGTTAATTGTAATCTCTATAACCAAATTATGTAGTTCAGACTTCAGAATTATCACACAAACCCTATTATGTTCATAGTAGAAAGAAAAGTAGGACTAGTAGCATCCCTCTAATTTCCTTTTAGCACCGCCATTTAACGTCAAGTCTGAATTTAATTCCAAAATCATTCTTTTCCTCAATAAACATTTAAATTCAAAATTTTCACTTTCTTCCTCGTTTTGTACTCGTCTACTAGGCCCAGTAGCCTTGCTGCCCGTCATCAACATGGACAAAAATTTTCATGATAAATTTCTGGAATATCAGTCATTTACTCATTTACTAAACCACATATACTTGAAATAACTATAGTTAAAATAGGACACATCAAGCTTAATTTCAGGAAAATGGTAAGAAAATTTTAAATATAGTTCAGACCTGACACCCTTAACCAGAACATTTGATTAATTCCTAAACGAGTCTAATTCTACTCAGATAGCGAAGAGAAGTAGGCCAAAATGATTACAACTGCTGTTATCTAGAGACTTTGGCCACCAAGCTTCGGTTTAATTAGTCTCTATATTTTGGGTTCAAGTATCTGTTTAATCAATCCATAAATTTTGAAAAAAAGATAAGACTATTTGAATCTACTAATTTCCTCTCTATACCTTCTTTTTAGTTAAGAATTTTATTATTTAAATTTTTTTAAAAGATTACTTAATTAACAGATTCTCTCTCGCTTCTCAATTTCAGATATTCTTATAAGTTTATTCAACTATATTATTTTAGCTGCAAATAACTAGTATTACTAACTAAGAGGAACGAAATCCACTATTGAAAGATAGACATCAATAAGTTCTTATCTGACATTAAATTAAGTTAATGAATATCAAGAAATAAATTTTTACCAAATACAAAAGTTAAAAAAAAATTAAAAAAAAAATCTCCTATATAAAAAGCATGAAATAGGAATCATGATATAATAAGAAAAGGCCAAAAAATGAATTCAAATTAGAGTGAAATTGAGTGCTTAATTTGCAAAATGTGAGATTTTTAAATTTTTAATTGCTTAATAATGATTTTTTAAAAACAAATAGGTATAGAGAGAAATTTGATGGGTCCAAATAGTCCCACGAGAAATGCTTTAAAATACTTATGCTGTTAATTATGTACACAACTATTATTAATTTTTTCTTTACTTTTACAATAATAATATCCTGACGATGATTGGGAAAAGTAAAAAAAAAAGAAGTTAATTTACTATATTCTAAGATAATCTTTATTCTTATCTTATCTTATCATTTCTTTTCGTTTTTCTTCTTTTAAAAGTAAATTCCTTCAGATTAAACCAAGTTAAAAAAATATTTTAGCTAAAAGATACATATGCTCATTCCAAACTTTTAAACGCACGATAAAAATTGATAAGCAAGACTGCGAGAGTCCAATCCAAGTGTCCAATCACGTCTTTGATGGATAAATTCTACTTGATTTAGTCCTTAATAGTGTGGGACATGCCAAATTTTAAACTTCAGCCGTAGATTTGTTATCTTTACCTAGCATTAATATTGGCTGCCTCACATCCATGCACCCACTGGATCTATATATATCACATGAAACCAGAAATAAGGACTCACTCAGGCTCACCTACTCACTTTTGATTGCGGTTCTCCAGAAGCTAACAGAGATCGTTTCTGCTTTGAAGAAAATGGAAACTCCTTACACAGGTTAATTTTTAGGCCATGTTCAATTGAATGTAATTTATAATTCTAATTTTAATATATGTGTTTGTGAATAAGTTTTTTATCATCAATTTTTCAGGTAAGAAAGAATGGTCAGAGGGTGCATTGATTATTCTAATAGTTAGTATGTTTGATGATGAGAAAATAAATGACAATGATCTTGATCTTCTTGCCGTCCCTCAATACGGGAGGTACCCTGATTACACTGGTTAATTAGGTGTTACAGTATTATACTTTTATATTATGTTTAATTAAATAAAATGATGGATAATATTATTATCCATCAATGATGTGAATACAAGTTTGGTTTAGTCAACTACTAAGATCTTGTGGGATATACAAAAAACTTCTTTCTTTAGCGCATGTATTTTGTCGTCCTTAATTAATAAATAAAATTATTGTGTTTATATGAGTTGACTGAATTATTTTGGCAATAGATATAAAATTGTATTATTTTATATATCTCTATTTGATTAATTGTGCTCTTTTTCTTCTTGAATATTTTTGTTAATCAAACTCAACATATTAGTTAGCTAATTCTTGCAGCTCCTATGGGGCCAAAATCTTTATAATTAATTAATAGTACTAATACTATTTATGCTTGTTATTTGTAAATTAAATGGCGCATATCATCAGGATTATAAAATCTTACCATAACTATATTAAGGTTTCTCCTACTTTAATATGATAAAGGACAAGTTAAAAAATAAACAAAATACATATTTTAATATACTGGATTAAAGATGACTACACCCCTATGATGTATAAAAATAATCACAAAAACTCTCAAGTTTTTAATAAGAAACACTAAAACCCGCTTCTATTACTTTTTACAATTAATTTCAATGAAAAATGTAAAATTTACTATTATGTATTTCTGATGCACTTACTACCTTCCTACGTGGAATTTTAAAATAAATAAATAAATATATGAAAAATGTGGCTAACTCATTAGCATTAATTAACAATTTTGCTGCCACTGCCACCATCTAACATCAAAACCTAACCCACTTTTCAATATTTTCACAATTCAGTTAAAGCATGCAAAATAGTGGTTAAAAATGATTACGAAAATTTAAAAAAGAAAAAAAGGAAAAAAAAACCCACAAATATTTGCCAGAGCCCTTGAAAACCCAAGACCCACTGACTATGAAGATGAAGAATAGTAGAATGTAAAATATTATGGATTAGTATTTTTTAAACTTCAACAATGCACTGGTTATTGTAAATCATCCTCCATAATCACGGATTATTAACATTTTAGATTGATTGCAGTTCAGCAACAGGAGAAAAATATTTAATAAGATAAGTTTTTTTTTTTTTATTCATAGTGTGGAGGATAGAAGATGAAGATAATAGTAGAGCGCGAAAAGTGTGTTTAATTGGTGTAGGAACTAATAAAAATTTTGGCTGGTTAAATTATGGCCTTAAGTCCGAATCTTTAAATTCTAAGTTAACACAAGGCAAAAGCATTAAAATGTCTTTTTTCCCATTTAAATTAACTGTAAAATGTAATGAAGAAGGTTTAATATCTCTTATTGAAAATTTGGAAGTTCTCATGACTATTTTTCTAAACGATAGAGGTGTAATTATCCTTTTTATAAGTTACATGCAAATCAAACTCATCACATCAATAAAATCCTTAGCCACCTATATTACTACCTTTGGGAGCCTCTGGGACTATTTTTCTAAACTGTAGCTATCTTTTGACCACATGCAAAATCAATTCATCACATGGAGAAAATCCCTTCCCACCAGTGTTATAGATTAGCAGCATTACTACTTTCCTATAAATGAGTACAAATCATGATTCCTCAAGTTAACAGTATCTCCTCCAACAATCATTCCTCTAAAATCTCTGCCTTAGTTACTATCCGTAATAATATAATTTAGTTAAGGAACATGTAATTATACAAAAGTATTCTCAAGTTTCAGTCAATTATTTTTATGTAATTTCAAGTTCAAGATCTGAGCTATCTCTTTCATTACAATACTTTCATCAGTGTGCGAGTTTAATTTCCTTGAAACTTACCTCTGAAAACTATTTCATATGGAGTTCTCAAGTTCAACCGCTTGTTTACAGTCTTTGCCTTGAACACCAGTTAGCTGATGTTGAGCCTCCATCTAAAACCATTAAAGAACATGGAAAGGAAAATATTAATCCAGACTTAATCATTTAGAAGCACAATGATGGCTTGCTCGCAACTTGGTTGAGGAGCATGATGAATGAAGATATTTTGGGTACAAAAGTCGGGTTGCAAACAGCCTGTGATATCTGGCTCACAATTCCGAAGTGCAAGAAGCATGGCTAAAAGATAGCCCATATTCTCTGAAGAAAAGTTCATCTAAACTAGATGACTTTCTCAAGAAATTCAGAATCACGTGTGACAAGCTTGCCGCTATTGGAAAACCACTCGGTGACGATGACAAAGTTTTCCAACTCGCTCGTGCGCTTGGGTCAAGATATTCCGATTTCAAAACACCCATGTTAACGAAGCCACCATTTCTGAGCTACAAACAGTTTGTCAACGCTCTCTTGAATCATGAACAAACCGTGATTGTACAGCAAGATGAAGAGTCAAGTCAATCACAGTCAAGGGGGCATGGCAGGCAGAATACACGAGGCAGACGACCTTCTCAAAATTGTGGACACAGAGGCAATGCAAACTATCATAACCAAAAACCACACAATAATGGCCATTACGGTGACTGAAGCAATGGAAACTACGAGAACCAACAGCCGTACAATAATGGCCAAAATTCACGAGACCCACCGAAAAAGAATAATCAAGAATATGCAGTTTTTTGTCAAATATGTGCAAAGAGAGGCCAGAATGCAGCAGTCTGTAGAAACGGGTATGACCAAGATTATGCTGAGAAGGAAGCACCACATGCATGCCTTTGCTGCAATGAACATCAACGTAAATGAAGTTCCTAAGTTCTAAGCAGATTCTGGTGGTTCCACTCACATTACAAATGATGCAGGTAATCTTGATTGTATTAAAACTTATAAAAGTTATAAAGGACGTGATCAAATATTTGTGGGGAATGGTAACAGTTTGCACATCACTCATATTGGTAATATTTTGTCTTAAAACAAGTCACAGTAACTTGAGTATAAATAAACTCCTATTTGTTCCTTGCTTAAAAAGGAATCTCATATTATTAGCCAGCTTATCGATGATTTAAAATTTATTTTAATGAAAGTGGGTTTTTTTGTTAAGAGCAAGGAGGACAGGATCTTGACAAAAGGACACAGATGCGGCAAGATGTATGCCTTCGACGAAAATCAACGAATGGCACTTAATGCAATGAAAGGAAACGCTCAAGCAGACTTCATTCTCTGGCATAAGAGACTTGGACATGCAAGCTCTAGGGCACTGGAAACTTTGAAGGAAAATAAGGCCATTAGTCTTTCTACTTGGATTCAGAAGCCAAGTTTATGTGTTTCTTGCCAATTAGGAAAAAACTGTAAATTGCCCTTTAATTATCGACTAAAATTTCTGAGTTTCCCAAAAAATACATTGCGATGATCTACGAGGACTATTATTTCTAATTAGAAATATCGATTTTATGCTTCATTTATGGATGATTCCTCTTGTTTTTCTTGGTTAATCCCACGAAAAAATAAATTTGACTTTTTTTGATTATTTTGTGAAATTTCAGAAATAGGTTGAAAATCTATTGGACAGAAAAATCAAAATTTTTCAATGAAATGGAGGAGGCGAATTCAACTCTCTACTCTTGAATAATACGGGATTACTAGTTAAATTTCTTGTCTATACACCCTTGAAAAAAATGGGGTTGCCGAGAGAAAGCGTACACACATGGCAGAGACAGCTTTAGTACGATCTTAATTTCGTGCTTATCTGTCCCTTAAGTTTTGGGTAGATGGATTTTTAGCATCCGCGCGTTTATGTGATAAATAGAATGCCTTTATCCGCTATTAGTAGTATGCGAAGCCCATATAAAAAATTATTTCAAAAAATTCCGGACTATCGTGGATTAAGGACTTTAGGATGCCGTTGTTTCCCTTATAAGAGATTAGTGCAAACATAAATTTGATAAAAAATCTTATCCTTGTATTTATTGTAGGCTATAGTCCCTTACATAAAGGATATGAATGCCTAAAACCCGATACCAACCGTATCTACATATCTAGACATTTTTTTTTTAAATGAAAATACCTTTCCTTGTTCTGACAAATAAAATTCTTCTCTTGCGCAGGATCCAAATGAATTCACAACTTTTCCATCTGTAAATGAATGGATGCCTAAGTCAACCACATGCAGTAGCTAATGACTCTTCGACTTCTAGTGACCATGCAAATCAATTGCTTCACCCTGCACAAAATTGTTGCAGGCCCGAGCACCTCCTGTACATCATCCCGCCATTCAAAAAGTGCAAAGTGAGACAAATATTACCGCTCCCACAAATATTTTTTTCAAGTACAAATATATTAACACGAAGACAATTTTAGGTTTTAGGTTTTTATATCTAATACATAGAAAGTATATGTGAAAATATTTTCTAAATTTAAAATTTTAACTTTCCATCTAGAAGTTCAGGATTAAGACAAAAATAAGAATATTTCATTGTTTTTTCCGCCCTATCCAAACAGAAGCATCTTTACAAGTGATTACAAACCACTGGAAAACATTTTATAGGACAAGAAGTCACGTTCACACAAACAAACACCCCTTTAAAGTTTAAATATACTTTCCTTGTTTAAAAAAAAAAATCATTTATTTTATGTATATAAGCAATTCAGAGAGCTCCGGCCAATCTATAAATACACCCTTGCTTACATCTCCTCATCACCTCAAAAGCTTATTGAAACTCACTGTATCAGTCTATATATCTTTGTCCTCTTCATTTATATATATTTACCTCCTTTTATCATTTTTCAAACTTTTTCAAACTTTCTTAATTAAGATTATCATGGGTGTCATCACTTTTGAATCAAACGACACTTATGCAGTTCCCCCAGCCAGGATGTTCAAGGCCTTGGTCCTTGAATCTGACCAACTCTTCCCCAAGATTTTCCCAGATGCCATTAAGAACATTGATGTCGTAGAAGGCGATGGAGGAGCTGGAAGCATTAAGAAGATCACTTTTGCTGAAGGTTAATTAATTATTAATAAACATATTTTGTTGCATTGCTTGAATTTTAAGTGTCGTTTAGAATATGCATGTTTATCATTGTGTTTCTACCTATTTTTAAAGCTTAGAAGTTATCATTGTATTTCTACTTAATTTTAAAAGCTCAGAAGTTAAGATATTTAGTAAACATCCAAACTTTCTTTGACAGATAACATTCACTAACCATCCACTTACCTGACAGTAAATAATTTATTCTACAGCAGGCTGCGGATTACAATCCAGGATCCTTCTTTACTCATCTTAGCTTTCACCCGAGCACAAAAATGGATGTGATTGGTGGAGGATAAAACCAAAAATAACAAAAGAATGCATCAAAATCATATATAACCAATAATAGTATACATGTGGCTCAAGATTTAAAGCTATGGAAAGCTAAAATGAGCAGAGAATGCTAGTCCGTGGATTATAAGCTAGAAGTGTATAAATCATGTAATAGATTGCTGAAAGTGCTAATTATTGTACATAAATTAATTTCCAAATGTAGGCGGACAGGTTAATGATGTGAAGCACAAGATTGAAGAAGTAGACAAAGTGAATCTCAAAACAAGCTACAGCATTATTGAAGGCGCCATTTTGGCAGACAAGTTAGAGAAAATCTCATACGATAACCAATGGGTTCCATCTCCTGATGGAGGATCAATCTGCAAGACCATTTGCAAGCTCTACACCAAAGGTGAGTTGGAGGTCACAGAAGAGCAATTCAATGCCGGCAAAGAAAAATCAGCAGCAATGGTCAAGGCTCTCGAAGCCTATCTCCTGGCAAATCCTGATGTCTGCAACTAATTATATGTTTGCTTCTGCAATCTGCTTGCTTTATGTGTGCTTTGCATTATTATCAAAATAAGCTGGATGTTTTTACATTTTGTTTGGCCTATATAATTAAACTTCCTTTGTCTTGTTAATAAGAGCCTAGAAAGTTGATCATAAGAGCTTATTGATCAATGTTTTCGGGTTTTCTATTGAGTGAACTTCTTTGGAGATTATTAGGCTAAGTCAATTTCCTAATCGATGTATTTTCAGAATCCAATAAAATTTATTACAAAAAAAGTTTGCAAGTTATTGGAACTGAGAACTTGATGTTTTTCGTTTTCATGGAGTTATTGCTATATTTCAATTTGATGTTCGTAAAACTATCACTTCTAAAAATTAAACAATTAATATGGCATTCATCAATCAGTTTCATCTCTAAGAGCATCCCAAAAGTTCTTTAAATAAGATTTTACTTCTTATTTGAAGAGCGATATCAATATTAAATACTTCAAAAAATACTTTAATTAGGATTCTTTAAATGAGATATGTTTTTCAATCTTCAATATTGTTGAGTGAGTTTCTCTTTCTCCTATCAATATTTTATTATTTTTTATTAGAGAGAGAAAACAATTATACTTATTATTTATTTTTCTTTTCAAGAAAATAATAGCTATATAACAATATTTTTTACCCTAAATATTATTAAACTCATACACATCTCAGCAAATATTGTTTCTTCAAATTGTTGTATGTTTTCAAGTAATTTTATAATTAATATTCTATGTTTATTTATTAATTACAAGGTTTTTTTAATTAGGATGCATTAAATTAAGTTGGACAAACATAATGAGAAAAACATCATCGTCATCGTCATAATAATAATAATAATAATAATAATAATAATAATAATTGTTATTATTTTAAAATCAACAACAAAATTAGTTAGTAACAAAGATTTGACTAAAATAGTTGGAGTAATAAAATGAAATAGTTGGAGTAATAAAATGAAGGTAATTAAATTTGATAAAAGAAAAGATTTGATTAAAATAATATTAATTTATTTTATTTGAAAATCCTTTTAAAGGACAATTTATTTTTTTACTAATTAATTTATCACGTAGATATATAAATAAATATTTGAAACGTAAAGTTTAAACAGTATTTTAGTAATACTCTAAATCTCTTGTATGTAATAAAATAATATTATTCAACATGTTGGTTGTATAGTCATTTAAAATTCCCTAGTCGATACTTTTATCAAATTCTTTTATAGTTTAAAAAAAAAAGGTACCAACGGACTTAATTAAAGAATTGTTATACTTTTGATAACTTTTTTAGTCCACATTGATAGAGAAAATATTAAAAAAATCATTTTATCCTTGACTGCTAAGTGCTAAATTTATGTTAAATATCTTATATAGGAAAACCACGTCACCCTCTAAACAAGGAAGCAGCCAAAGAGTTTTATTTCGGGGTCACCCTATG
>NW_006261964.1:1270043-1344871 GCF_000493195.1 Citrus x clementina
CACAATACACATTTTCAACACACTCACCCATTTCCACACACACACACATATATTTTAAGGAGTTCAGTTATATTGGAGTTGGTATAAGGTCGAGTACTTTTTCATAACCATAAAATCAAAATAATAATGTAATTTTTACTATTTATTACTTCAATTATGTGGTTACGAAGAAGTGCTACACCTTAGACCAATTCCATCGTAACCATTGCTATACTTTAAAATTCCCGAAAACTCAGTTCAAACTTTCTAACAATATTATCCAAAGCCCATTCAAGGAGTAACATTCAACATAAATTGCAATGTTGAAGTAGAGAGGAGAATAATTGCGAGTCTGAAAGTGCTGACTGCAATCAGCCCCCATACTTGAACAGCTGGGGACTAGTTGAACAAGTCAAGGTTTTTGTATGTCAGAAGAGAAAATTTGGCTAAAGCCTAACATGTTTTAGAGTTAATTCTCCATCCGATACAGACCGGCAGATGAAATCAAGACTTCATGGACAACTTTCTGTTTTAGTTGACTAAATATTAGATCTCATCAGCTATAAACAGTAATATCACGGGACTATTTATAAGCGGATAAAAAACTTATTTAATTTTTATATTTTGAGGTTATTATCTGTTTATTCTTTATATTTTTTAAAATATCTCAAAACATCTATTCTATTAAATTATTGATGCACATATTTTTTTTAACTTGCTTTTATAATATTATCCACTTATAATAATTTTTTTGACATTAATAAAAAAATAAATTACCAGTTTGAGTCCAAAAATAAAATAAAAAAGAATATATATTAATTTTTTTTAGAAACTCACGTATATCCAAAAAAATTAATATTGTAAAAAATTAAATTATCAATTTTTTGGGCATTAATAAATATTAATATATTAGCCCCTCAATAGAGTGTTTCACAAAAATTAATATATTCTCATTTTGTTTCTATTTCGTTTTTAGGAATTGAATTAGTAATTTAATTGTTTTCTTTCTATTAATGTCTAAAAAATAAACATTATTGTAAAAGGATAGTATTGTAAAAGTATGCCAATAATAATAATAATAATTGCAAGGGTGTCAATAACTTTGCAAGAAGAATGTTTTGAGAAATTTTTAAAAATATAGAGACTAAACAACCTCAAAATATAGACGAATTTGTATCTTTTTTAAGGTTTAGTATTTGTTTGACTTATATGCAATTAGTTTTCTATCTTTAACTTATAAAAATAATCTCTTTCCAGTATTTAGTACATTTTTTAGCCCACTGTTTAGTATCGAGTACATTTAGGCTTTGTATGAACTATATTTTTCTTCCACAGTAAAAAAATTAATGGTTATGAATTTTTATTTTTATTTTTAAATATCTTTATAAATGTTAACTTGTTTACTTTACAGATCAGAAACATCTTTAATTTTATTTTCCTGCATTCATGCCCTTTAAAGTGTTAAATATTCTTGTATATTATAGAAATTTTATGACATCAATAATTTGACAATATCTACCCAGAACTGGTTACTTCAGAATTTGTAAAAAAATTATTTAAAAATAAGAAATGTATTAATAAGGCACGATATAGAATGAGCACATCTAATTGTTGGGAGATTACCAAATTCTCCCATACTGAAATCAATAAATACTCCTCTTTTTCTTAAATTTTTTTAATATTTGAGGAATTATTAATTATTATAAAAATAATAGAGAATAAATAGTATAAATTAATTTCAGTAAAAGAAAATGACAATCCCCATACTTTGTTAGTCAAAACTGTCAACTAGCTCTTATATTAATATACATGGGCAAATTCTAGAAGCTCCAATCCAGTCTATAAATAGCACCCCCAGCTTCATACATCTCCTCACCTCAGACTCAAAGCAGCTTCCTTCTAATTATTCATACTCCATTTATCTTCATCATTTTTCGAACTTTTTAATTTCGTTGTAGTATCATGGGCGTTGTCACTTATGAATCTGAGGAGACTTATGCAGTCCCCCCAGCCAGGATGTTCAATGCCTTGGCTTCTGACAACCTCCCCTCCAAGATTTTCCCAGATGTCGTTAAGAACGTTGAGGTCCTTGAAGGCAACGGAGGTCCTGGAAGCATCAAGAAATTTACCATTGTTGAAGGTTAATTAATTAATATATAATAATTATTTTATATCGCTCATTGAATTGAGCATTCATGTTCCTAATTGTTGCGCCTCTAACTACTAACCACTTAATTTTAAATTTAAGCACCCACTTTTGCCTGACGCATAATACAGCAGCAGCTGTGGATTACGGGCCAGAACTGTATCGTGTATATAAATTGCCCGCTGAAGGCACTAATTATATAGATTTATATATTAACGTTAAATATATTCCATATGCAGGAGGACAGGTCAAATACGCGAAGCACAAGATTGAAGAAGAAGACAAAGTGAATCTTAAATTAAAGTACAGCGTGATTGAAGGGAATGATTTGGCGGATTACAAGTTGGAAAAAATATCCTATGAGCACCAATGGAGGGCATCTCCTAATGGAGGATCAATCTGCAAGACCATTTGCAAGCTCCACGCCAAAGGTGAGGTGGAGGTCACAGAAGAGCAAGCCAAAGCTGGCAAAGAAAAAGTTATCGGAGTCGTCAAGGGTGTCGAAGCCTATCTCCAGGCAAATCTTGATGTCTGCAATTAAGATATACGTTTTCTGCAATATAATCAGCTGCTTCTTGCTTTCCGTATGTGTGCGCGCTTGCTTTGCTTTAATAAGCCGTGTGTTGTTGCATATTGTTCGGCCAAATTAAAGTACTTCCTTTATTTGAACTTGATAATAAGAACTAGCTAGCCTGGAAGATTGATTATATAAGTGGCTTGTAAAAAGAGCTTATTTCTATCAATGCTTGCAGGTTTTCCTGAGTGAACTTTTCTCCAAGACTACTAAGTCTCGGGTTTCTTTCGTTTTTTTTTTTTTTTTGTGTGTCGATGTACTCTCAGAATGGTTCGTGCTTTGTAATGTCCTAAGAATTGAGAAGTTGAATGTTGTTACTTTTCTTTGAATTATGAAATATTTGATATCTCGCTGGTTTACCTTATTATTTGCCGTTTTCAAATATTTTAGATATATGTAACGAGCAATATTAATTACACATTTCAGGTGTTGTGATATTTATTTATTAAATAATAAATTTTGTATCTTGTAAAATTATTTTTTATACTATTTCACAATTCAAAAAATGAATAGCTAAATTAGAAAAGACAAAAAGAATCAAGACTCAACACTTTTGATGTCGTCATAGAATACCATATAGCATTAAATAGATTAATTAAATGAGGGAAAGATGGAGACATACAATAACATCCCACTTTGTCCGATTTGAAAAATTATTTCATTATAAAATTTAAACTTCGTTAATAAGTAAAGTTTTTGGGTGATTTGAAAATAATTATATATCTTCTGAGACATAATAACAGAAATTCTTTGAGTATTAAATTTGATGTGTATACATGATTCAATACTTTATTTATTTCCAAAGAACATTTGACTTGAAAATTCACTCACTCACTGCTCTATATATTATCCTTAAGTTGTTCTCCATATCCACAAACTTAAGTACCATCAACGTTCAAGCAAATTCATTTATCCTTTCAAGTTTCATCAACCAATGCGAAGGTGTTTGATGAAATGAACTAAGTGCTCGACGTATTGCCTCAATGAGCGATCCATCACAATCATCCTCATCAAGGACGTTTGAATCGGGTGGGGGCATGGCACGACTAAGAAAATGGCAGATGAAATGTCAAAAATCTGTTCAGTCATCAAAAGCATTCAACTTGCTTATCCTTTCATTTATCATTTTTGCCGTAACTTTGACCGCATTGTCATATAACTCCACTGATTCAAACAAAAATAAGATCAATCATAATCACAACAATTAAATGATGGCCATGAACATGAATGAACTGCTTCAAGTTTTGATGCAAAGCAAAAGCATGCTCGCTTTAATTTGGTCATCGTATATAAAATCAAGACTGATTTTAATTACAATCTGAAATTGGCTGCAACATGAATAATGATTCTGTCCAATTTGAGGTAAATTTATGTTCTTAAATGTTAATATGCACTCGGGAGCTGCTGTAGGTATGCCGGAAGTGGGTGGTGCTTGGTCTACATATATTAATGGCCATATATATGCATCTCTTTAGTGGCCAGAAACTTACCCACCAAATTAATACTGGCATACCGACATGACAGACAATTATAACAATGCATTAATAAATTGTTTGGGTTTGCTCCTTAATTCTATGCGCCAAATAAGATACCTAACAAGTAAATACAAATTTCATAGCTGTAATGTACGTGACACACACACACACACACACACACATATATAAGAGAAGAATTGTTAATTAAGAACTAGGAGTTGTGGTGGATCTAAGGCAATGGTTTAAATATTGGAGGATATTTCAAGAGGCCATTAAGAGAACTACAAATAAAGCAATGACATAATGCTCTTGTTTGATGGTAAGGATTCATGTATGTCATCTTGACCATTGTAAAAGAAAAACACATGTTAATACACATCTTCTTGTATTTAAAGCTGACTGTATTAAACCAACAAATCGTTTATCTACTTTTTTATTAGACAACATAACGACCATCTTTAATTATTTTAGACGACTTGAACATTTAAGTACACATTGTAGAGGAGTAAAATTTAAACAATTGTCGTCTGTTAGATGAGAACAAAGCTGACACGGCGTCTATCGGAGAAATTTGAGAATTAAAAACGTTGAAAATTGTAAGTTTGCAAGGCCCAAACTGAAAAAATGTATAAAATGGGCTAAAGTTGTGTATTTAGAGCCTCGGGACTAAAGTCATAGTTCCACTGCTTGTGGCACGTTCTCACCCCATGTTTTATCTTCTGAGACCCTCATATACATTTATTTTAAACCGAATTATATATACATACAGACAAAAAGATATGAGAAATTAATGATCAATATTCTCTTTTAATCTCATCATGTACTGAGTAAATAATTTAAATTAACCAAAATTTATATATAGCCAGTACTCTAATTTTCTTTGAAGCATATATTTCTAAGCGGTGGTTTACAACCACATTGATCAAGTAAATAAGTTACAAAAATTAGTACAAAAGTAACTAATAGTGTAAAAAAAAAAATGGAAGCAAGGGATTATTGAATGGTTACGATTAATGGGTTGATATGAAATGATCTATTAAGATGAGATCTTTTTTGCACAAATCTAAAAATTAAAAAAGCCCGGCACAATCTTTAATCATATGCTATTGCGGTGGTGTCTTATGACAGAAAGTGGAGTTATGGTGTAACTCCAATTTTCAAATTAATACGATAAATAAGAATGAATTAAAAAAAAAAAAAACTCATTACTTCTGTTACTCTTTAATAAAAATGCAAGGATGACTAGATTAAAGCAGAATCTACTCAAGGTAAGAAGAATGGACACAGTTAAAAAGAACAATAAAGATAAGATCTTAAATAATCCATCTTAGATAGGTTCGAGACTTTTAGTCAAGTCCAATGTAAGTGATATAGGTACAGGCATATTGGCTCTCATGAATGATAACTCGGAATCCCTACCAGCTCATCATCTTACAATATTATGAAAAAAATGTAATTTGCTGATTTCGCAATTCCTAAGATTAGGTCATGATGACAATTAATAGAGTAAACATTCAACATCAATTTTATTCCTTTTTTTTTTTGGGTTCCATTTACCATCAATTTCAATTGTTAAAAGATCATTAAAAGAAAAAAAAAATGCGAGATGGACAAATGTGGACGGCAGTCAGCACTGTTGAACAACGGTGAATCGACACTCGGAATTTTACTCAGGATTTTGTTTCTTTGTTTGTCTTAATTGATCAATGTTCTCAGGTTTTTCTTTGACAATGTACACTCTGAATCTATTTTAAAAAATGATTTCTAATGTATACGTTGAATTGAGCAATGTAACGTTGTATAGTTTTATTTGAATTTTGAATCTATTTTCGATGTCTTGGTTGAAGATCTTATTAATTATTTGCAATTTTCAAATATTTCAATTTTTTTAGGAGATGTTAATTTTAAAGTGTTATATCAATTTTCTTTATTGCTGGTGTAATATTTATCCACATACGATAAATTTTCGAAATTTTACAGTGTTGTAAAACTCTTTAACATTTTAAGAGTAGAATATAAACTTAATTGATAAGTAATTTACTAATTTTTGAGTTATTTCTGTGAACATTAATTATGAAAAAAAAATCTATTTTCGAAGACGGTGGTAATTTTAGATTGAGGAAAAGTAAAAAAAAAAAAAGGAAAAAATATAACGGTGGTAAATCCATGCGATGGAGCTTCTTTACTCTCGAAATATTTACATTTGATGGGTACAAGATTCTGTATTTAATTACTTATTTCAAAAATGCTGTTGACTTGTTGACTTGAAAGCTCATTCCAATTTCCAAGTCTATATATTAAGTCCTTTAATTGTTCTGCATTTCCACAGAAAAATTTGTCATTTTTAAACTTAAAAATGGGTGTCCTTCGCTTTGATAAAGATGGCTCAGTTGCCGTTGCTCCATCCAGAATGTTCAAAGCTTTTGTTATTGACTCTCACAATCTTTTCCCAAAGCTGTTGCCAGTTGCCACAAGCATTCAAGAGCATCGTACGTGAACAAGGATATGGAGAAGTTGGCAGCATTGAAGTAGTAGTCTAAAATTTCTCTGCGAATCTTTGCTCTATCTATTTGCGTGTATGTACAATTTTATGGTAATCATCATAATAAAACAAAATTACTTCTGATTTAATACTATCCATTGCTGTTCATCAGCCATTTATGGGAGGATTAGAGCTTTATTAAAATAGAAAGGAAATTATTATGTACAAAGCTGCTAGTTAGGGGCACACAATGATTTTTACCCATCTAAATATTCATTAATGAATGCACCACAAAGATTAGAGCGTGCATATATTAGATTCAGAACATCTAATGCCAATTTGATAATGTGACTCAAAGGTAGTAAGCACAACAAGTATGCAAAGCAGAGTTGATGCACTTGACAGAGACAATCTTTACTGCAAGTACACTGTCTTCGAAGAAGATTGTATATCGGACATCCTCGAGTTGATTGTGTTCCAAATTAAATTTGGGGTTTCTGTTGTTTTGTACTTTCTATCTTTCATTGAAATGTTGTCATGCTCCAAGATTAAATGTACCAGCAGGATATGGTAAATTTGGACCGCAATTATAAAGGTGTATAGTCAATAAATTGTAATTTACTCTGTTAAAATACTTTGCTCCAAAGATATATTATTCAAGGGAAGCGTCCATTACATTGGAATGGTGGTAACATGCTAATATCAATTATCACGGACAAGTTGTATCTAAATACTAGGAGTAAAAAAAGGAAAAAAAATTGTTTTTTTTTTTAATGTGTAAATGTTCTTTAAAAAGTTTTCTAAGCATTGAAAAGCTAAAAATAAAAAGAGAAAAAAAATTTCTTCCCCCGCTATATAACAAGTATAATATATTTTAAAGTGAGATCCCCGATTTTTTTTCTTTAAATCAGTGGGTTTCATCTCAAGCCGTACAAACTCAAAAAAATATCAAGTAATGCATCGTGTTTGATGAAATGAACATTTGTATTCAATTTCAAACCATATTTACAAACTGAAAAAACATATATATAACTTTATTCAAGAAAATTTGTTTATTCTTTCAAGTTTCATCAAGCAATTTAAGGTGGTTGATGAAATGAGCTATGTGCTCGACGTATTGTCTCATTTAAGCAATCCATCATCAAGCATCATCATAAAGGTCGTATCAATCAGACAGGGGCATGGCATAACTAAATTTATTAGATAATCAATTTTTAAAAAAATTATATTTTTCTAACCCATTAACATATAAATTAATGATGAACTAATTTTAAATTAAATATATATGATGTCTATAATTTTCTTTATTATATTGGCATAATATTTTATACATTTTATCGGTCAATGTTAATTTTCTTTACACCTTTGAGATGAGAAACCATTGTTGTATTATATATGTTATGTTAAGAGAAATAAGAGAGAGATCGTCTCAATATATTGTCAAAAAATCTTCTCTGATTAGTTGTCATATAATCATGATCCGTCAAGAGATTATCAAGTGAATGATTCACTCGATCAATATTAAATTAGAATCGTATCATATAGCTGTTGGGAAAATATGCTCTTTAAAAGCATATGTGTTTATTTAATTGTAATAAATAATTTTTCTGATTAATAAAATAAATGAGGTATTTTATTCAAATATCTTAATTGCATTAATATTTGTATTAAAGTCCATTTAATCATATTATATGTATTTATGTGATCACCATGTGGATTCACAGAAGACATAAATACAAGTTATCTTATGATTAAATAAATTTAGTTCGCAGTTGATAAATAAAGATGGGCACTTTATTTAGGTATAGACTGTAATAAATTCATTGAATGATTTGTCTTAATCATGTATGAATTTATTGATGTAGTACGACTACATTGAACAGGATCACATGTGAGATTTAATTAACTTTGTAATAACTGTTAGACTTATTAAATCTCATAGGCATTGATTTTACTGTAATTTTAATCTTGAGTTAATTATGATTTCATGATTGTAATTGTTATTCCATTTGAGTTACCAATGGGCACGACACATCCTTGTGGTCAAGATTACCCGGTATCTTGGTGGGAGCAATTATGAGTATTGGAGTTATGGATTAACAATATAGAATTTGTACAACACATCTCTTGATAGGTTTTCGGCACTTGATCATAGAATTCTCTGGCCAGAGTGTGTCAACATATTTAGTATGTTGAAAATGATCATTAGAGAAAACCAGTAAGGATCAAGAAATAAGATGTTATTAAATTAATTGGACAGTTGAGATATCAATTTAATTAACGATGTGGTACAAAGGATTGTGCAGTAAAGAAATCAATGTGGCTTGAGACGAATTATTATTCGAGCATACAATTATGGAAGTCAGTTCCAATCTTTTAGTAGAGTAGATTTGGAATTAAATAATTGGGCTAGTTTAATTACAGGCCTAATTATTGTAGCCACTATTGTATGTTCCCAAATGATCCCCGGGTTAGCTCATTTAATTGACTGCACCACTACTGGACTAATAAGTAAGATAACTAGCTATTTGGGTCAAAAGCCTAAATATATCATTTAGTGAGAGGCTCCATTTAATTAGCTTTTGTATAAGGGGCTTTATGTTATTTTACAAGGTGGGTCCCCTATTGAAAAAGAAAATAAGGTGAGTTTTATTTAGGGCATTATTTGGAGCCTAGGGTTTTCACTAAAGGGAGATATATAAGGCTTATTTTCTCTAAAGAAAAAAGAAGAAGCCACTTTATACAAATCAAAGAATAAGATTTTTCTCTCCATTGTTGAGAGAAAAATTTTCTCGTGCTAGTTGCTTTGGTAGTGATAAAGGCGCCCACACGTCAAGTGCAGATCGAACCTGAGTCATAACCTGGAAGATCATTGGAGACTGTTCGTGATCTAACAAGCGTGGTGGTGACGGATTGTGATCTAACAGGAGTGGTGGTGGCGGATCGTGATCTAGGAGCCTAAAACACTTCAGCAGAAAAATCCAACTCGGATTTTCAAGGTACGATTTCTAGAATACAAATTCTTATATATTATATGAGAGCGATCTTCAAAAGGTTTTATAAAAATTTAAAAACCTAATTTTTCCCCAACAATAGCTTGACGGAGTCACTACATTCTCTAATTATACTAAATCTATACTTCATAAAAGTTCCTATTATGAACATGATATTATTTTTATAAATTATAAATTATTAATTTGTTAATATATAATATTTACTAAATTAATAAATTTTTCATAGTTTTAAGGCTATCAATTTATCCAGGTTATACTATATATATGCATCTCTTCAATGTCTCGAGACTTATACCCACCAAATTAATACTGCAGACCAATATGGCAGACAATTATAACGATGCATTAATATTTTTTTTATTTTGCTTCTTAATTATATGCCCACGAATAAGTTAACGAACAAGCTCAAAAGAATTTCTTGTCGTAATGCCAATGTACATGACTTACAAATATATATAAGAGTAGAATTGTGCGGACAACTAGAACCAGGAGTTGTGGTGGATATGAAGCAATGGTTTAAATATTGGAGGATATTTCAAAAGACCGTGAAGAGAACTGCAAGTAAAGGAACTACAAATTACTCTTGTTTGGTGATAAGGATTTCATGGATGTTATCCTGACCATTCTGGGAGAAGAATATGTGTCAAGACATATCTCTTTGTGGGTGAAGCTGACTGTATTAAGCCGCAAATTGTTTAACTATTTATTTATTAGATGAAAA
Organism: Citrus x clementina; assembly: GCF_000493195.1. Taxonomy (NCBI): domain Eukaryota; kingdom Viridiplantae; phylum Streptophyta; class Magnoliopsida; order Sapindales; family Rutaceae; genus Citrus; species Citrus x clementina. Next base: position 1,280,435 of record NW_006261964.1, read on the forward strand.
CACAACTAGTCATGTTTAATTATTTTAGACGACTTATCGTTTAAGTACATATCTTATGGATGACAATCATCCAAGCTTCACTCCATAATAAAAATTGAATGACTGTTGCCTACTACATAAGAAAAAAATTGATGTGCCATCACTCATAAGAAAAATTTGAGAATGAAAAAATGTTGAAATCTAATAGGTTTGAGAAGCCCAAACAGAAAATTTTGCACAAATGGTCTAAAGGTTTGGAGCTTAGGGGCCCGGGAGCTAAACCCTTTAAAATGGTTCCACCATCGTAGACATTTATTCTAACTACCAATTTATTTTTAATCGAATTATATATGCATAAGGACAAACAGATATAGGAAATTAATACAGGTGAACAAAGCACTAGGATCATTGAATGGTCAATGCCTAATGGGAAATTTACAAAAATAACCATAAAATTTTTGCTATTTTCACAATTAACCCTCTCAATTTTTTTCCATCAACATTAGCCAAACACACGCTTTTCTTCCCAAATTACCCTTCTTTACAAACCAAAGCAACTTTCGTCAAAACTTGGTGCGACAGGCGCCTGTCGCACCAAGTGCCAAGCCTTGCTTGGTGCGACAGGTGCCAAGCCAAGCTGGATGAAGAAGATGACACCCACATAAGCACCCGAGTTGCCGGAACAATGTGAGTCGCTGCATACTAATTTCTCATCAATGTTTTCCACTTTCCTTCTCATATATTATATATGAATTTAATATTCAAATTCACGACCTTGTAGTGGATATATGGCACCAGAATATGCAACACGGGGCCATTTAACAGAGAAAGCAGATGTCTATAGTTTCAGAATTGTTGCCTTAGAAATTGTCAGCGGTAGAAGCAACGTTTTTTCCAAGACAAAGGAGGATAAAATTTATCTTCTAGATTGGGTAACATTCAGGCTCCTACAATCTCTTGTTTTGCATTGTTTGATCTTGAATTTATCACCAACCAAATATATGTTGTTTCAACTTCTTTTCAATCAGGCGCTTGTATTGAAAGAGTAAGGAAATTTAATGGAGCTAGTTGATACAGATCTTGGTTCAAATTTTGACAAAGAACAACTGATGGTGATGATCAATGTAGCCCTGCTGTGTGCCAGTGCTTCTCCTACAAATAGGCCTTCAATGTCTTCGGTCTTAAGCATGCTCGAATGCGGTGTTGATGTTCCAGATTTAGTTCCAGATTCAAGTATCGCAGAAGTTGATGAAACCAAGTCAGAAGCAATGAGGAGATATTAGCACGTCGTCAATTTATGGGCCACCTACACGTTCTTCCACGTCTGGAGCTGACCTCTATCCATTAAGTGTGGATTCCGACCGATTATTGTAATAACTCAGATTAGAGAATTATGCTTGAATGCTGTGTGTATATTTTCTTCTCATTCTGTCTTCTTTTCTTCTTTCTCAACATAAATGTTAAAGACATTCAGCATATAACTCCGAAATGGAGCGTGTTTCTACTGCCGCCATGGCTGATTTAAAAGCCATCGCCGACTGCATGATATTGGCCGGCTACGGGAACGAGTGTTGGGGGAGAGATGAGAGAGAGGGGTATTTTGGTCTCAAAGGCCTTTTTATGGCTAATGTTGATAGAAGTTTGTTTGGGGGGTTAAGATGGAAAAAGCCAAAATTTTTATGGCTATTTTTGTAAATTTCCCATGCCTAATGGGTTGATATGAATTTATCTATTAAGATGGGATTTTTTATCGCACGAATCTGAAAATTGGAAAAGCCTGACACGATCTTAGAATCATTTGTTACTGTGGTGGTGTCTAATGACAAAAAATATGGACTGTGAACGGCGTCACTCTAATTTTCAAATTAAAATGGTAAATAAGGTAAATTTCGATTTAGCCCATTGGATTAGGCATTTATTCTTCGTTGGTTTTCTTTAAGTGTTTAATACTACTTTTTGATGGGATATATAAGTAAATCAAATGAATTTTTCCACATGTTTTTAACTGTAGGAGCATGAACTAGGAACTGATGTCTCATCCTAATGAATAAACTAAAAAAGGAATCTACTCAAGATTAGAATGTATCATGTAAAAAAGAGTAATAAATAAAAGATTTAAGCCCAAGTAAACTAAGAAGATAAGATTTTACGGCTATGTTTCGGGGTTAGGACTAAATATGAGATTAGGCTAACTTTGGGATTAAATTTTTATCTTATATTTGGCAACTTTCCTTGAATTGGATTAGGAAGACTATGATCAAATTTAGTCCTTAAATCAAGAGATTATCAATCCTAATTTATAAGTGGGTTTAGATGATATTAGAATAAGAGAAAGATATTATTCATTTGTAATATTTCTTTCATATATAATGGTATTTTTTATTTATTATTCAAAATATATTTATTCAATTAAATATTTATTCATAATTTACTCGAAATTAATTTTTTTATATTCTGCTTAAATCAGTACTTTTACTTCAATAAAATTAACTATTTAATAATTTATTACAATAACTTATTGTATTAAATTTAATGATCACTAATATAATATTAAAAATAATCATGAAAACTAATAACACTATTAGTTAATTCTTTTTTATATATTATTTGCTAACTTTTTGATAAAATAAAATATATCTAAAATATTTCATAAAAATTAGTTAAATAATTAAATTAGTTTTATTAATTTATATTTTTTTATTGTAATTATAACTACCCAATAAGTAATTTACTATATATTTAATATTTTATTAATTACCTTTAAATTAATATTAATACTCTCAAATATTTATAAATATTTTTTGTATTTAAATATAATTTAATATTATCTAATATAATATTATATTAGATATAAGACAGTATTATATAATTCAATATAATCGAATCCAATCTAATCTGGTTAAGGTGGAATGTAAAATGACTAAGCTTAGAATGGGTCGAGACTGTCGGTCAACGTTCAATGTAATGTGAACTTTTACCCGGGATACCTGCTGTGATATTATGAAAAAATCTAATTTGCTGATTTCATAGTTCCTTAAATTCGGCCATACCAATTAATTGAGTAAACATTCAACATCAATGAACGTCGACAGCGGCCACCATTGTTGAACGACCTAAAGTCTGGCTTGCGCATTTGTGGCTTCGTTTCTCCAAAGCGAGGCCCCACTATGAAGGGAAAATATCGGTCCTTATGGGGATTCATGTGTGTGTATTTAATTCATCTCACTTCAGATAAGGACCGGCATATAATAAGTCAAAGAAGTTATGATAGACAATTATCGGTTTACTTGACTGAACAATTTGAAGTCTTCTGCTAACAAATATACTGGCTATCGTGTTAGGCCGGCTAGACTAGACTGCCATTTCCTTGACTTATATGTGATTAGCAATTTTTTTCTTATTATGGATTTAAAATTTAATGTTAATCGACCTTATACTGAGCATGTATATGTAATACAAATACTGTAACTGGTGGTCGATGAATAAGAATGTATAATTAATTAATTACTATTTATATGTGCGTGTGTGTGTTCTGTGAGACAAGATTTTCACCACTCACCACAACTCACCATGGGATTCAAATTCATTTTCATTTGTAAAATATTTTCTTTCTTGTTAATTTGTATCTATGTTTAGATAATTTTCGTTTATTTTCATTACTCTAAATAGCTTTGAATATTTATTTTTAATTTGAACATTTAATTATACGTATCAAGTTATCTATTTTTACACACCAAAATCATCTGAAAATAAGTGTTTTGACACATTTATTTAAAATATCATCTGATTTTTTTCTTTAAAATATTAGGTAGCATTTTTTTTTATCTGAATTGATAGCATAATTTATCTGAAAGCATAAATCCGAATAATTTATTTATTTTTATTTCTTTTTCCATATGTGAACCATAGAACTTATGTATAGAAATAGTTTGTAACATTTGTAGAATTCAGAAGTTGATGATGTATCATCTTTCAATTTTTATTTTTTAAAAGATAAAGAATGAGTAAAGTCAAATTAATTTTTTTAAATTCCTACCTCCCCAGGATGCTTAATCATCTTAACTAAACATATACTTAATGTCTTGGTTTGCTTTTGTTTTCGTATTTGAAGCTTCTAGATAATTTAGATATTTCAGGACCACAGGAAAATATTGACTTTATCCTCGGTAAATGTTTACATAAACAAGTATTTTAAAGAAAAGATTGGATACCACTTCCATTAGATTGTTGCAGTGTGACATCTGTACTTCTAAAATAATTATTATATAAATGAATATGGTAAGAATCTAATGAAAGGAAGTGATACAATGAAAGTATTTTTTTTTTCTCCCTCTCCTGAGATAGATTTGATAATTTAACAAGCAGGAGATTACAAAATTGTAAGACGGAGTCACGGGTATTAACAAGAAGTAAAACCAACTTGGGAAAAGAAATTTATCGTATTTTATGTGTTTGATTCGGTTGGTATGAGGAATTTGTTATTTAGTGAATATTATTTGATTTCTCTCATTATCAAAGTAATATCATCATGATGCAAGATATTATAATGACGAAAGGGCAAGATTAGAATATTGCTAAATCGAACACTTGAAGTCAAGTTATGCGACTAATTAAAGAATTCTTCTGCTCCCGCTCTTGCTTTTCTAGAGCAATGCTTGCAATTCGTCAAAGTCTTTGTGCATTGTTTTTTTCTTTGGATGGACTTTGTGCATTTTTCTAACGCAAGCGAAAAAAGTATTCTCCCCCTATTGCACGCCTTTCAACAGATCATTTTGGTTAAAATAAAATAACAGGTGCAGGGATTTAATTTATGGTAGATAGATAACAATATTTAATAAGTAGAGCGGCATTAATATTTATTTAATCCAAGTAGTTGAAAGCCATGCATAGTTGTAGAGCTTGTCTTCTGAGTCTATAAATACCATTGCGCCTCTGGCATCCACCATCACAATTCACTCAGAAAATTTCCCAATTTTAGTTGATCGGTAGTTTTCATCTTCTTTCTTTGTTTAACTCTTAGACAATCATGGGTGTTCTCACGTTGAATGTAGAGGATACAAGCACTCTCCCCCCTGAAAAGTTGTTCAAACTTTTTGTCCTTCAGTTCGACACCCTTCTGCCCAAAGTCCTGCCTCAGGTTGTAAAGAACGTTGAATTGATTTCAGGGGATGGAGGCCCTGGAAGCATCAAGAAGTTTAACTTTGTTGAAGGTTAGATTTACTTTTATAACTTTTAAGATACAACAACTGTAAACTAACGTACTTTATAGCCATAGCTTAAATCCACAACTGCTAAATGGAAATACCAAATAGAGCCTAATTTCATATATGCAATTATAAGTTGTAAAACTAACTTTTTTTTTTTGTTTAATTGCAGGTGCTGATTGGAAGTACTTTAAGCATAGGGTTGATGCATTGGACAAAGAGAACAAGATATACAATTACACGGCAATTGAAGGTGAGGGTGATGCTAACATCCCTACTATTGATCATGTTTCTTATGAGAGTAAGGTTGTGGGCACCCCTGACGGAGGAAGCAAGAGCACCGTTGTTATCAAGTTCTATCCCAAACCAGGTGCCGAGATTAAGGAAGAGCAGGTTAAGGGAGGCTTGGAAAAGGAGAAGGGAATTTTTAAGGCTCTGGAAGCCTATGCCTTGGCAAACCCCAATGCCGTATAAGCTCTTACGTCAACACTTCACCGCACTTGCGTCGCCTTTGTTGCAACATTATGAATAATCATGTTTATGGCTTCCGTATGTCGTGTCTCTTTGTTTTCAAATATGCCAATTTATATAATTGGCTTTTGGCTAAATAAAAAAAAAAAAGAGTTTGCTTTTCCCTTTATCTTATTGAACTTCATCATTATAAATTAATGCGGTGGCAAAGAATCACGATCATCAAATCAACCTGCAGAGGAAATGCTAGACTTAATTACAAATTAAGCTTGGATAAAGTTTGTATCCTCAGTTATGTAGTACTTGATGGATGATTCATCCACTGTCTAAATAATTATCACATTAATGACAATATAAAATTAAAATGAAATTAGACACGTAATTTCGAACGTAAGTTGAGTATAATCTTATACGCTTAGTATCGCTCTTTTAAATATTTCAAATATTGCAGAAATTATGGGTGATAATCTCCAAGAGTTTTGTTTCGTCAGATAAAGAGAAAATCATGGATAAAAAAATAACCGCACGGTATATACTAAATTTATGGTGTTTCATAGTGTCTATTTGTCTTTTCTATTAAAAGCTTGTTTGGTCTCATTGTAAATAATTTTTTGGTTCCCAATAGTAATTCATTAATGTTCAAATAATCTCACATTAATTAGTTAAAAAGAAATCGTGATACATTTGGGATGACCCGCAACACATGAATTATCTTTTATTAAGTATACAGGGGTTAAATCTATATGCTTTTATTATATAATATTGGAACAAACTCATGTACAAGCCAATATTTATCTTTTGGCTTTGATTTCACGAAAAATTAATCCATATGTGACAGAAGTGTTAAAATAATCTCACCCCCCACATTAGTTTAAAATAAATTTTGATAGTCACGGATCCCTATTAATTTATAGGGTATGTTTATAATTATCAAAATCTCATAATTTTTAAATATGCACTCAACACAAAGTACTGAACTGTGATTTAATGCTGCACTCTTTACTATCGACTCCACTCTTGCTGAGATATTTAGATATATTCAAGACAATTTAAATGAAGGGAGCACTTCAAGCCCATGGCTCCATTAATTACCAGTTCAATAATTAACTCTCCCCATCCTGTAGAGCCCATACAAATAATTCTCATATGGTCATCGTATTTATTGCCGACTGCAATTGCTTTTATATCAAATCAAATTAAAAACAGCCACTTGTAAGTTGTAATAGCCTTTGTTAAAATTTTGAAGTTATAATGGGGTAACAGATTACAAAGGGAAAATTCATGGTATTTTGGACTACTGTTTTTTCTCATCTGTTAAGTGTATGCTTCAGTTAAATATAATAAAATGCATATGCATGTAACAAATAATAAAGACAAGGAGCAATGATCCAAGATAGCAGCCTTTAATAAAGCTAAAAACTTAATGGAAAGTAGCAGTATTATATAGTCAAGCCCCAACTTTGAAACAGATCAAGTCAAACATTATGAGTGCCTTAAGTATTTCCTATATAAGGAACTTAATTAGCAAGTTCATAACTTCTAATTTATCTAAAAGACTAAAACCATAAGTTATTATTCAACCTGATCACAAACGAGGAAACTATCTCTAGTACAGCAATTCATTGATCATTTTCATTTATTATTATTATTTATCTTTAAGCTAATTAAAATGGGTGCTATTCAATTCGCTTTGGGAAAGATGTCCCAGCGGCCGTTGCTCCATCAAGAATGTTCGAGGCTGTCATTCTTGACTGTCACAATCTCTTCCCAAAGCTGGCTCCACACGCGTTTAAGAGCATAGACATTCTTGAAGGAGATGGAGGCGACGGCACCTTGAAACGATATGACTTCGGTGATGTTAAGTCCTCTTGTTATAAGACTTTTCCTTTTTAAACTGTTAAATTTGTTTATTGCTTTTATCTTTTTTTCTTTTTCAAACACCAATAAGTATATTGCAATCAGATATTTATGAGAAAATTTTAGATTAAGTCTATTGTGGGATAATCTAAATTTCTATCCTTACAAGTATTGGAGGAAAAATGTACTACACCTACATTAGTGAAGGAGATAATTACCCTGACACTGGGAGGAGAATAGAGTTCCAACAAATGCTGGGACTTAAGCCAAATTTATCTATTAGTGAAATAATAAATTGACCTTCTTTATAATTAAAGTGTAAGAAATATTTAATATAGTAAAATCAAAGAGGTACTGTTAAATTTTAAGACAGGTACTCATGTAAAATGCTGCACTTGTAAATTAACTTAACGTTAATTTCTTGCCTAATAAAGAATCCATTCAATGTGAATGTCAGCTAGCGATGGGAAGCACATGAAGCCAAAAAATCGATGCACTTGACAAGGATAATTTTTCGATCAAATACACAATCTATGAACGAGATGGGGGTTGGGGAATCTTTGAGAAGGTTGTGTACGATATTAAGTTCGTGGCATCCGGCGACAGTGGATGCATTTACAAGGTTGCTGCTGAGTGCTATTTAAAGGCAGGTGAAGAGAGCAAACAAGAGTTCGTCAAGGACTCACAAGAAAAGGGAACTTCATTGTACAGGGCTGTGGAATCACACCTCCTGGCTAACCCTCATCTCTATGCCTGATTTAAATTAATCATGCATCTTGCTATAATAATTATTGAATAAGGGGTTTTGTCATTGTGAGCTTTCAATTTTATTGTTTAATTTTCAATGGGAAGTTATAATTTATTCCTTGTGACCAAGCCCGCCAACTTTGAATTAACAACTCAAGGAAGGCAATGGTAAATTTAATTTTTAACGCTCAATATCTTGCGTATGCATATATTGACATAACAAAAGAAAATCAAATTTGTAGCCAACCAATTAACTGATGATATTGATATCCATCGTTGACTCAAGTGCCGGTCCGAATTATTTGTCGGTAGCTCATCCGTCCAATGGCATCACAAAACTTTTTCTTTTTCTTTTTTTATTTTTTTAATTAATCCATCTTATAGAAGTTTCATAGGTTTTATTCATACTCAATTATTTAACTCTAGATTGCCTTAAACTTAAATGTATTATTTACTTGATTACTATTCGCAGCAGATGTGGAATATTTTCTTATCACATCTCACTTCACAAAATCATCCTTTTGAAATTAAATCTTTGATCAATGCTTTCACAAGTAATCAACCAACTAACCATTTTTTTTTTAATTGATGTTGAACGTTAAAGGAAATAATGCAATGTGAAAAATAAATACAAAAATAGAGGCAGATTTCAGTATATTTGCCAATCAATTTCAAATACTGATTGTCAATTAATCAAAATTTTAAAATCATTTTGTAATATTTTCTTTTATTTTTTAATCTCCATTTAAATTGAGCTTAGTGCTTATGTATGAATAAGAGTATATCTTTTCTAGATTGTTCTCAAAATTAGTCAATTCGTCATCATTTTACAATAAAAATTTGTAAGGAATTGTGACACCCGCAAATTCGATTACAAATCCAAAAATAATGGTTCATTTTTACCAATAGAATTTAATACTTATGTCTTAACTAAATTACAATCATCAATGTTTAGGATTAGAATCCTCTTATAATCTGAGCTCTCCTGAATTTTTAAAGATCTTATATTATGTTTCATGTAGTAATAGTGTATAGATATAATTTAACATTTTCTTTAATTAACCACCATTCAACAGGTGAATTACTGCTCAGGAGAAATTTAGATCAAGAGCAGATCTTAAGGCCTATTTGGAATTGCTTTTAGAAAATTCAAAAGTGATTTTGAAAAGATAAACGTTAATTTAGTGTTCGATAATTTTTTTAGAAATCACTTTTGATAAAAAAAATTACCCTATTTTACAATAAATTTTAAAAAGCAAATGAGTAGCTTTTCATAATCCGATTTTGAGAATTACTTTTTATATTTAATATAGTTCCATATATATATAAATCCTCATATATATTATAAAATTCAAAATTATCTTTATTAATTAGAAAACAAAATCATTAACTTTAAAGTGATTATTACTATTGTCAATTATATTGAGATAACAAAATAAAAAAATAAAATTAATAGTATAAAATATTTATTTTAGTTATCAATTATTATATGTACACAATAAAAATATTTTATATGCATGTTTATAAATGTTTAAATAAGTTTTATTCAACATTATGTCTAATTTAATTATTTATATTCTTACAGCAGTTTAACAGTAAAATTTACCAAATACATATGACTGTTTTTAAAACTCACAACACATTTAAAAATAAATTTTATCAAACATTTAATTGATTTTCTTCACAGCCGATTATTTCTACAGAGAGCTAATGGTAATTATTTTAAAAATTACAGTACTACCAAAACTGCCCTTAATCCCAATGTTTTTTTAGTGATATTTGAGTGTTTGACTAGTGGCCAAATCTTTATCGGATGCCTTAAATATTAAATTTAAAAGTTTAGTATGTCCTTTCACTTCCAATTATTTATTATTACCCTTCCTCCTAGGGAATTCATTTATCATCTTCATTTTCTTTACATTTTTCTCACCCTCTTAAGGCTAATTAACACGGTTATCATTCGTTTTGAGAAAGAGGTCCCAACTGCTGTTGCTTCATCAAGAATGTTCAAGGCTTATATCCTTGACTCTCACAACCTTCTTCCAAAGCTGGAGCATTTAAGAGCGTCGAGCTCCTTGAAGGAGATGGAGGTGTGAGTACCGTTAAATTATATGACTCCGGAGATGGTAAGTAATAAAACATGTCTCAATGAATTGTTTCTATAAACTGAACATATATATCTTGTCTAATGAAGATTGAATGTGATTGACACAGCTGTTGATTTCGAGCAGTCGAAGCAAAGAATTGAAGAACTGGGTAAGGATAATTTTAGGTGCAAGTACACATTGTATGAAGGAGATAGGATTTAGGAAATGTTTGAGAAAACAGTATACGATTGGAGCCTTCTGGCAATGGAGGATGCATTTACAAGGTTGTTGCGGAGTGCCATATAAAGGATGATCGTCAAGAGGTCAATAAAGAGTTCATCACGGACAACGAAGACAAAGCAATAGAATTGTAGAAGGTTGTGGAAGCACATCTCTTGGCTAAACCTCATCTCTATTCCTAAATAATTAACCAATTACTTCAAAATATGTTGCTAATTGATTTAGGTTTGTCTGTTGTGAGTTACTAATTTGTTGACTTTGCTCGGCTTTGGTTGAAATGTCAATTTGTTCGAAGCTTGAATGTACTCGTGTGTGTTGAAAGTTCATTTCCATAGACCAATCAAACAGCCGTATGACGATATATCATTAATTACTTAGTTATATTAAACTATTATTATCACAGGCAAGGGTCCATTTACAGATATATAAATTAATCGATTGATTTGCTACATACCATTAAACCAAACGGGAGAGTTTTCTTTTTGGATATAATCTATTGATGAGTGATGTGATTGATTGATAATAAAATTGTCGAAGCATTGATGTAGCCAAAATATTGTTGAATATATAATACAAAGATGCCTTAATTCAAATTATGATCCGCATATGCTCTAGGAAAGAACAAAAATGTCCAATTCGCTTCCTCGTAAAATTTGAATAGAAAGCTGCCCATACCACCATATGTAAATCTTTTTACTGTAATTTCCTAAAGTATTACTATCGCTGTCCGCTGGCAATATATATGTTCAAGGACATTTTTTACTACTGGGTAAATCATTTTCTTGGTCATTAATTTAATGTTTCAGTTCAGCCAGTTCTGTTAATTAATGTGTGTTTTAAGCGTTTTGGAAACATTTTGAACTTTGTTTGTATTTGCCTTGTCTCAACATGATAACAGAGACCAAGGGCCCTTTCGAGATCTAAAAGGTTTTTTTAAAGCCATTGAAATCCTTAGTTTTGTTTCTTTGCATTTGTGTTAATTTAATCTTCAGGAAGGTTCTCTAGTCTTTGGAAAATCAGCCCACATAATGTCTTGATGCAAAGCAGGAATGCAAAGACAAAATTAAATTTTCATCTTATCATAATGTGTACATAATATATACATGCGTGCCAATTAAAAAAAAAAATTAAGAACAAAAACAACTCCTACACTTAAAGCTCTATAAATACCAAACCCTCTGACCATATTAATTAAGATTCTTCTCATTGCTAGTAAAAGCAATTCCCATTTTTCAGATATCATGGGTGTCTTTACTGTCACTGATGAATACACTTCTCCAATCTCGCCTGCTAGGCTATTCAAGGCCTTGATTGTCGACTCTCACAACCTTATTCCAAAGCTCATGCCACAAGCTGTGAAAAGCATTGAAATCTTTGAAGGTGATGGAGGTGCTGGAAGCATCAGGCAGATCAACGTTGTCGAAGGCAATATATATTGTCCAACATAAATTTCATATATGATAATACTTACGGATGCGTTAAAGCTAAACATTATTGTCTAACTAAAATACAATGTTTAATTAGAACTAAATGGTTGCGTCTAGTTATAAATCCACATTTTAAAATATGCAGACATATGCACCTCATAATTTTTATATTTTATAGTTCATATCTCCTTTTAAATATCCGTATTTTAATCATATATGAACCGACAAATTTTCAACGTCAAAAGTTACTAAATTTTTTATTCGAAAAGATAATTTACAAATAGTTGCAAATTTTATAATTTGAAATTTATTACTTTTTAGTTTTTAGTGACTCTTGATGTCAAGAGCTGATGGTTTAAATTTTTAATAAAATGTGAATATCAACACCTAATAATTTTTTATGTATATATTCATTTATGGACTAAAGGTCACATTACTCTCTCTCTCTCTCTCTCTTTTAAATGTTATTACATTACTGATGAAATCTTTGAAAATAGACTAACATATTGTGTTATTCATGCAGGTAACCAAGTAAAGTGCAGCAAGAACAGAGTTGATGCCCTAGATTTGGAGAATTTTTCATACAAATACAGTTTGATTGAAGGTGATGTGTTGATGGACAAGCTTGAAAAGATTTCTTATGATGTCAAGTTTGAGCCTACAGCTGATGGTGGAAGCAAAAATACCATGACAAGCACATACTACACGAAAGGCAATTTCGTGCTCACTGAAGAAGAAATCAAGGAAGGCAAGGAAAAGTCCTTGGCTATGTACAAAGTTGTGGAGAATTACCTTATGCAAAACCCTGAGGAATACGCTTAGTTGGAATTTTCTTCCCTAATTAAAAATAAGTATGTTTATAAGAATGCTCTTCGCTAGTAGCTCTTGCAAGCGTGTTGGGTTGCTTTTGCTTTTGGTTTGGCATGGCTATATATATATGGTTGTGGGTTAGTTCATGCAGTGCTTATGGTTTCTTTTGGCTTGTGAGGTTGAGCATCATAATTAATAATTATTATCTTTGCAATTGTACTGTGTCGCTTCATGTTGACATAGCATGTTGGTGTGATCTTATGAACTATGCTGAGAATTTAAAAGATCTTGAATATGTGTTACAGTCTTGTATTTTGCTCACATAGGATCCAGTAATCATTGCATTCATGTTGGTACTGCATTAGCCTTTGGATTTTTCAGTGCCTACAGTACAGGCTACAGCCATAAGATAGTAAATTGTTTGCTGCCCTCTGTGTCATTTACCATTGAAGAGTAGTGAAATTATATAAAGACCCAGTATGTTCTTTGTATTTTGTTTAATTGGACCACGTTTACCATAAAAAGAATGGACCTAGAAAGCGGGCAATTTCTTGGGCTTGGTATACCCAGCAACTGTGGTGTGGCTCCTTTTCCAAGAGCCTTCTAAAATCCTTATAACACGCATTTTGAATTTTATTTTCCAAAATACTCTTAATTTAATTAATAAAATAGAAATTCGTATATTAAATTAAGTGTAAGAATTCATTTAATCTTTATATTTTGAGGTTAATATCTGTTTAGTCTCTATATTGCTATACACACCTTAATACATCTCTGCAGTTAAATTATTGACATCTTTGTCGTTACTTTTTTATCATTTTAGTCTGCTTTTATATTTTACCCTTTTATAATAATGTTTATTATTTTGAACATTAATAAAAAGAAAAAATTAAATTACCAATTTAAATTCTAAAAATAAAATAGAAACAAAAAGAATATATATATATATATATATATATATATATATATATATATATATATATATATATTAATTTTTGTGGAACATTCTGCTAAGGAGTTAATATATTAATTTTTTATTAATGTCCAAAAAGCTTGATAATTTAATTTTTTTTGGACACACGTGAGCTTTTATAAAAATTAATATATATTCTTTTTGTTTTTATTTTATTTTTTATAAACTGGTAATTTAATTATTTTATTAATGTCCAAAAAGAAAAAGAAACATCATTGTAAGATGATAATATTATAAAAGTAAGCAAAAAAGAACAACAAGCATCAGTATGGGGTGTCAATAGTCTAACGATAAGGATGTTTTAAGGTACTTTTAAAAATACAAGAACTAAACGAGTACTAATCTCAAAATATAATGGCTAAATGAGCTTTTATCCTTAAAATTAACTACCTTCCTATAAATTTTTACTCAAAAAATATTTCTTCCTAGATATGTATAAATCTTAAAATATTAAATTTTTATTTTTTTATTATTATTATATAATTTCTATTTCATAACTTTAAACATTTATAATTTGCTCAAAGAAATATTTTTTAATTAAAATTTAAAATAAAAATATAAGTTATGAAACGGGATGTGTATAAAATATTTACTAAAAGAATAATTTGTCTAAATTTTTAATAAATTTCTATTTAAGAAGTAAAATAATTTGTATTAAGTTATTTAAAAAATTTCAATTAATAAAACATTTTAAGAAGGATTTTGAGGGGGTGTCAAGAGACTTGCTCGTTACGCCATGTGAACCTTTTTTCACTATTTATTGAAAGTTTCAAGGTCGTTGACCTGCAGCCAACCAACAACTACCAGGTAACACACTAACACGTACCAAATTGTTTCTTCCTCTTCTAGAGAACAGCAAAAATTTCTTGCCGAAGCTTCTAAAGAAAAAAGTTTCGCACAAATATTTATAAATTATCCAAACAAGCTTATCAACAAGTTACATTCCAAGCACCCAAAAAAAAATAAAAAATCCATGTGATTAAAACAAATCCATTTTCCAATTTTTACGGCATTTCTATTCACTTAAGAGATCCATTCATAAAGAACTCACCCATCACGTGTTGAACAGGTCACGTTCCAAACTCACAGACTTTGACTTTGGACTAATGACTAATAAAACTTCAATGCTAATAAACCCACCTCCACGACAACAAGAATACACTTAAATATATGATCTCAATCTTCACTTCTCATAAAATATATCTTCGTCAAAGGCAACCCTTTTGATACCAAGCTTCAAAAACTCGATCATGATCATCACAATGGATGAAAATACCAAAAGGGTCACTCAATCATTTGTGACACAAGTCTCCCCGTCGAGAATGTTCAAAGCCTTAATCCTAGACTCCCACAATATTTGCCCCAGGCTTTTGTTTTCATCGATCAAGAGTATTGAATATTTTGAAGGCGATGGAGATGTTGGCACCATCAAACAAATCAATTACATTGAAGGTTAGTACTTAGCATATCATATATGGAATATATAATAACATGGTGCTATGTATCTTTTGTCGTTGTTATGTAGTGCTTTGTTTGTTATCCAGGTGGTGAAATTAGATACACAAAGCATAGGGTCGATGCGCTTGACAAGGAGAAATTCATGTGCAAATATAGATTTATCGAAGGCGACGGCTTCATTGATAGCATGCTTGAGTTTCTTACTCATGAGATAAAGTTTGAAGGCTATGGTCAAGGAGGATGTGTGTGCAAGATCACATGTGATTTCAAGGCCAAAGAAGGTGTTGAAATCAAGGGAATTGATATTGAGTTGGTCAAGCACAAGCCTCTTGGGATGTATGAAGTCGTGGAAGCTCACCTTAAAGCATACCCTCAACTCTATGCTTAAACTAATGTTTTTAACTCTTATGCTATTTCTTCCCTTAATTTAAGGTAATTTATGTATTTGCAGTACTTTGTTAGTTGAGCTGGTTTTGTAACCATTGACTCCTGTGAATATGAATAATCATATCACCATCCTAGCAATGTTGCTATACATCTCTAGATCTTGTCTCTTGTTTGCTTTTATTATGTGTTCCGTTTAGTTGCAGAAAGATCAATACCATTCACCATTTTGGGGGCACTTGGCAGCTTTATTTTAATTAAGAACACCTTTTTTCCCCCCATGTCAAACCGAAAATAAATCTTCTATTTTACTGCACCTTTCTCAAAATTGGCATAATTCGTTTTCACTTTTTCTTGAATAGAAACTTTCAAGATTGAACAAGAAAAATCCAGCAGCCAGAAACAGTAATTCAAACAAATCATGCTCTGATCTATATTTGCATTGCACCTGTAGTCATAAAGATCATGTTTTACGAGAAATTTTTATGGGAAAAGCCTCACCTGTAAACACTTAAAGTTGTTGTTTGATATAAGCAATCATGGGTGTTGCAAGTTCTGCACAGGAATTAAAGTCTGCTATTGCACCTCCACCCATGTTCAAGGCCTTGACCCTAGACGCCAACAATTTTCTTCCAAATCCCTTACCCCAGTTCATAAAAAGTCTTGACCGAGTTCTAGATGCCGGTGGTGCTGGAAGCGTTGAACAAATCAACTTTGCTGAAGGTTAAAATTAATATTGAATGCGAGACTGTTAATCGCTGTTAATGTTCCTCTTAATAACCCTTTCAATAACATAAATTGAATTAATTACCGCAGATCTAGGAAGAATACTCCTTTCTTATCCAACCAATTTTGTTCGCTAATAAGTACATTACCGCCACAATCTTATCTATAGATGCAATCTTAAGACAGTCGTACTAACGCCAAGATTTTATAAACAAGCCATGTTGTCGATATGTTTATAACACGAATGGCATGTCCTTTTTATATGAATAAACAAAGGATGTGTCCTTTAAGTATGAGTCGACGTATAGTATTTAAGTTTGTCGGACGTCATGTCGGATGTATGTGTAATTATTGAATGTAATGCCTTTCGTTATGTTGTTGCATTGCACCTGTAGTCCCATAAAGATCATGCTTACCGAGAACCTTTTATCGGAGAGGCCTCACTTGTAATTACTTGAAGGTTCTTATTTGGTAGCCCCATCATTATCTTCCCTGTTCTTATGACAATCCATTGATATAAGAATTCATAAATAGTATTAGATATAATTCAATGTGCCGGTGGAGCTGGGAGGGTTGAGCAAGTCAACTTTACCGAATGAGAGACTATTTTCCGCGGAGTAACTTAAGCCTTAAGGCATTTGTTCTGTGTTTTTAACGTGGAGGTAGTGAATATAAGTATGCGAAGCACAAGCACCAGATTGATGAAGTTGATGAAAAGAATCTTATGTGCAAGTATGCCATGATTGAGGGAGATGCATTAATAGACAGCTTGAGTAAACAACTTATGAGGTCAAATTTTGAGGCTGCTGGTGGTGGAGGTTGCATTTGTAAGACGACAATCAATTACCGTATAAATCGGCAACTTTGAGATCAAGGAAGAGGAAATTGGAGCTGGCGAGGATGCGGTTACGAGGATATACAAGGCTGTCCAAAAGTACATCCCCAAAAAGCCTCAAGTCTACACATAGTTTTTGTTTAAACTCTAAAAAATCTTGTATGCCTTCGCAATTGTCATTTTTTAAGTGGGACGAACAAAGAGAATCTAAAGTTTTTATGCCACTTTTAAGTATGCTAATGTAATCAGTCAAAAGGGTTTTGAGTCCCCTGCATAAACGTGACTTATTGTCACTCATCTAACACATTCAATGAGTTGAGCGCCTTCTATGCTCATTTGGTTCTGACTTCTTCAAGCCCTTGTGCATAAGCATTGGGGTTTGCTAATAGGAATCTCTCAGCTGCCTTCACCATTGTCTGGATCCCTTGTTTAATGTTTCTGACATCTTCTTCAGAAAGTAAGCTATCCCCCAATGATTCATACTCGATTTTTAGCTTGGCAAAGCAATCTCCATCACTACTTGATGTAAAAGTGACTTCGGCCACATAAGAATTTACTTTGAATCCAAGAATCCCACCTTCAACAATGGAGTACCTGAATACATGATTCTCATTGTCCATTATTTCTACACGATCCTTAACATAGCGGAATTCCTTCACAACTGCAACAAGATTATATAACTGTCAAGAAAAAACCACATTAAATAGCTAATCAAGAGTGTTATTGTATTACAAAACCTTCAGTGAAATTAAACTTCTTGATGGTGCCAACCCCACCGTCTCCTTCAAGCAAGTCAATGCTGGAAATGACCTGAGGCAGAGCCTTGGGCATGAAGTTATGTGCATCACAGATTAATGCCTTCCATAGCCTCTCAACCGCGATCGGAGACTTGTGCTTGTCAACAATGGTTCCCAAAACCATCTCTGTTGCAGAGACTCAGGGCAATGGGATTATTAGGATGATAATGAGAGACTGATATGCACATCAAGTTTAAATAAAGAAACTAAAGAGGACTACAGCAGAGGCACTGCGTGCATGCAAGTCTTCATAACTTAAGGTCAAAGTCTTATAATAACATGTATACATACACTTTTGACTAGTTAAAAATGTGAACTAGATTTTACAATGGGTTTAATGTCTACTGATTCCAATGGTTTTCAGATTTGTTTTTCTCCTTCTTGCCTTTGTGGGGCATAGCCATCACAAGGAAGTAAAGCAACTGTTGACATTGGCAAGCCAGCCTGTATATTCTCGCAAACGTCGTGCCAGAAAATTACATCCTTCAATCATAGAAGAATTTTTCATTTTAGTCTGAGTTTATATGATGCTGCCACTTGAAGTCAGCAATCACCACTCAAATGGCAAAGACACTTTTTTAACTCTTTGAAAATTTAAAGGGCCCGGATCATATCTGGTGAGACATCATGCTGCTAGTAATGCCGTGACTCACCTTCGAGATTAAAAATCAGCGCGATCTTGAGCAACATCAAACAATTTTCAACTGTAATTTCTATCAGCCAATGCTCAAAAGCTTAATTAAAGCAAGCTCCCTTGCCACTCAACGGCATCCTCAAAAGTCAGAAAGTTCATCAATGATTTTAATTAATGAATATAATAAGTGTGTTATAAAATTAATCATTTGGACAACTGGCTGATTTTGGATGCTCAATAGCCGAGACTCAGTCAAGCTGGTCCTGCATAAGTGGATAGTTTACAAAAAAGCTTTGCGCAATGTTCAAAAGTTTATAAAGACTGGCTGGGACGGAAACCCGTGGCATCAAAATAATTGGACGCCTGGATTCTTCGACTCTGGCAATGGTACTCAAGTAAATTGGAGATACTTGTTTAAAGAAAACTTTGGAGAGCTCAAAACAATAAAAAATTTCACTAATTTAGCTTAATTAATAGCAAAAAGATCTCGTTCACACTAGCGTTAAGGAAGGGTTTCAATTTAAAGAAAAAGCTAATGTGAATTTGGATCACCAAAAAGTCATCAAAGTGTTGTTAATGTCTCAATCATGATTTGACCAACATCCAATCTATGCATTACAAGCTTAATTGAAGCTCATAGGCCATTCAGAAAACCAAATGAGAAAGAATCTTCTCTTAAAGCCTCCATCAATCTTTATGACAACAATGAAAAATTGGTTTATGCTCTCCAGCACAAATAAACAACTAATTTTGGTCATTTTTTTTAAGATGCCAGAGTGTTACTTGTGACAAAAGGATTCCTCAAGAGTGGATATCCCTTGCACACAAAGTAAAAAGCAAAAGTTTTCTTGACTTTTTATTCTTTGATGAAATGGAAAAATGAAAATAAAGCCCAAACCCCCTAGATTTACCTTAAAATACAAGTAGGCCCCTAATTATTAATAAATGGACACACATACCCCATTTTGGCTTTTATCCTTGTTTTCTAGTTATTGGGGATATCAAACATACTGTCGGATACTATTTCTCGAAATATTTGCTTTACAATGGTGAGGTTGATTTCATAAAATGAGAATCGATGGAACCATATGCACCATATTAACTATGACAATTAAAACTAGAAAGGAGCCTATGTATCAAGATCAAGAAATGTTGAGGATCTATCTATGCATAAGAACGAACCTTGAGAACCTACGGAAATGAAAAAAAAAAAAAAGATGTGCTCTCACTTTTAATCTCTTCTCTAGGGTCGGTTTTGGATATCCTGAAACTGCTGCACACATTATTTCACTCAATTGTATGGATGGGCATCCATCAATTCTAAAAGCAAATTCCCTTCGGCTCAACATTTCAAGGTCCATACAAAATACACCGACTCCTAGCCTGCCTGCCTTCTTTCTTCCCGCTTTAAGATTTGATAATGATGACCCCATCAAGTTAATCAAGCAGCAGCAATATTATCTCTTGTCACCTAGAGAAGAAAAAAAGGAGATTCCTTACATGTCCCACACCATTTTGCCTTTGAAATATTCCCTCTCCATGCACAAATAAATGCCACCAATTATATTCTTCATTCCCACCATCTTCCATCTCCATCTCCATCTCATGCAAAACATATCTCTTGGTTTCTTCTATTCTCTTCCGTTGCCTCATGGCTCCAGAATTAGAGGTAACATAAAGCTTCAACATTCCATCTTTTGTTTCTTACATTGCATATATCTCTTTATCTAACGATTTACTTCCCTTCTAAAATGCAGAAACCTCGAGTAACAGAAATACAGGTCCGAATGGACTGCAACGGGTGTGTGCAGAAGATCAAGAAGGCACTACACGGCATCAACGGTGAGCAAATAATAGCTAGCCTTAACTTCTTTCATCGGCTACTATAAAATTTCTTTCATCAGCTATTAGTATAAAATTTCTTTCTTCAGCTACTATTAATTTCTGAAATTTGACTTGATTCTCATTTTCATATACAGGCATATATGATCTCCATATTGATTTCCCACAGCAAAAATTAACGATAGTTGGGTGGGCCGACCCGGAAAGAATAGTTAAAGCCATTAGGAAGACCAGAAAGATTGCTACTATATCTTCTCATTCAGAACAAACAGAGCCTAGCAATCAGCCAACAGAACAAGCACTGCCAGAAGATGGTGCTCCGGCACCATCCAATGATGCACCAGCTAACCCTCCCCCACCTGAAGGTCCACCTGCCGAGCAGCCACAACCAGCGGAGCCACCAAAAGACCCACCACCAACGGAAAATCCGGCACCACCTGAGAATCCACCACCCCCAGAGGACCCGCAACCTGAGGTGAAACCTTCACCCATTGCTGCCGATGCCAATGCAAACCAGCAAGCATGTCCTTCTAGAGCAAAAGACATAGGAGAAGTTCATGTTATACACCACCACCCACCTGACTATGGCTACAGATACAGCTATGGGTATGGCAATAACTACAGTGGGCACTGGAACAGATACCCTAGTGCCGCGAGAAATCAACATGAAGCACCTCAAGGTCCACAACCAGTTTATAATCAACATGAAGCACCTCAAGGTCCACAACCAGTTTATAATCAATATGGAGAACCTCAAGGTCCAAAACCAGTTTATAATCAACATGGAGAACCTCAAGGTCCACAACCAGTTTATAATCAACATGGAGCACCTCAAGGTCCACAACCAGTTTATGTGACTCACAGTTACAATACATACAAGCCATCGCCTTATGTCACGGAATATGAGTACCTGAGGTCACCACCAAGGCATACACATTATAGCAGGATGGATCATTACAGTGACGACTATCACAACAACTATCACAACAATAATGTCTATTACAACACCAGCAATGGCAGTGGAAATGGGAATATCACATCAATATTTAGCGACGAAAATCCAAATGCATGCACAGTAATGTAGAGGGTATTGAGAGGTGATCAATATGAAAAGGCAGTGGTTTCACAGAGTCCTTTGCTTCAAGAAGGAGAAACTCAAAAAAGAATGATTAATAAACTGACAATGAGCATGTGAAAATTTTTAGAGAAGAATCAGATTCTAAGCTTGTCGTGCTGGAAGAATCAATACTGCCTTCCACTTCTGATAGGGCTAAGACACCCTCCTTGGGTAGTAGTTTCTTGTAGAAGAATACTCATAAAAGAGATTATTATATTCTTAAACATACTTCTCAGCCTCTATTTTTTTAAAGTAATCATCCCTAGATTATGTCAAATCCTCAGAACAACTGCCCCGAAAAAAAGATTCTACAAAGATTAATGTTTTTTCTCAAAATGCCTTCTGAAACTGAAGTTTGTGTTTCTGGAAGGAGGAAATCTGCCATACTTTCTTTTCTTTTTACCTCAAGTCATCAATTCTGGCAATAGCTTTTTCCATCTTTACCTTTCCATATTAAAGTTCTTCTGCCATTTCACAGCAATTTTTTTTTTGTGGGGGGGGGGGGGGGGTGGGGGCTTCAATATTCAGAAGTCAGAACTAGAGTAAATCTCTTGTCCCTCGTGCTAGTTGTTGCAGGTAACTGATTACTCTAATTATACTATGACCAGTGCTTCAGAAGAGACAGTAATGATTCAAATCTTAAAAGCATATTAATTCCATAAATTTCTAAAATTCAACCCAAAACAGGCAATAGAAAAAGAGTTATTAGATTTTACATACATATGAAATAATGATACTTAATGATAGAATCCTTGGCTTCATAACACTAAAGCAAATTCCATAATTCTGTTTAAACCTAGCACAGGAATGATGCTGACAACAACATGTAGAATAACAAATAGGATAAAAAAAATCAGGATTCTTAAGAACAAGATTGTCTACTTCAAATGAAAGAAGCTTCATAAATGGCAGTTAGTGACTTCTGTTTAACGCATACATACTGCACGGAACAGATTCTCACTAAGAAACGAAAAAAGAACTGAATCATTGTTTCCTGATTTAGAAGTAGCATGCTCTCCATTTTCAGATTCATATTGGTACAAGCACTAAATCTAGATTCCAGAACACCAAAATGAAGCAAATTCAGTATGCCATCTAAGTTCTTAAACTGAGTAGAAGCCAGAAAGCAATGTCAATCAACTAAAATGCTCAAATAAAAATTCCAAATAGATGATTAACTGATTCAAGATTCGAAAAGTTATAGTGTATGTTCAACTATATAAATTCCCTATACTGACCAGATCCTTAGCCAACAGCCTAACCATAACTTTCTACTGAATGGATAACGAGTGTACTATGAATGAAAGTGAAATGCTTTCTAAGCTCCATAATTTTAATTTGATAACCAATTCAAATGTCCAACGAGTTCTATTTAAGTACTTTTAAAGTTAGTACTCACTGCAACTGAAATCTAACAGGATGTTGAGTATCAATTGCAAGCACGTGATCCTAGAGCAGTCAGCAGCAGAATAAAGAAATATGCAGAACTTATGGAATTTTATTGAAAATCTTTTATATATATTTATTTTAAAAGATGTACTCATACACTAGTACTTCCGTTAGGGCAAAATAAAAAAAATACAGACAAAAACTAAGAAAAGAATTACGGAGAAAGAAGAAAAATAAAAAATATTGGTGCCAGTTACATCTACACCGTCCATTAATAACCCTAAACAAAATCTGGACTTCTTCCCATAAGAAAGATCCATGAAAAGAACACCAAAATTGAGGCAATACAAAATTCTGGACTATCTGCCTGGCCAGGATGAGACCTTTTGCAGGGCTGGACCGTAGAACAAATAATGTTACCAGAGTTACAGCAGCAAAGAATAAGTCAAACAACCTCATGCATGCTTTGAAGAGTCCATGTCAGATCAAGCGCCTTAAACCCAGAGAAGTGACCCAATCATATGCAGATTTTGAACTGCCAAATGGAAAAATAGCTCAAGCCACAGAAGGGTATATGCTTACAAGAAAGCTCTGTCATTAAGCATTAAATGGAATACAGTCTGATGTTGTTGTTGACACCTGTTAGAGACATTGCAATTTGGAATTTATTTTAATTAAGGGGGAAAAGGACAGAAAAACCAGCCTAAATAATTGTAAATAATTCAACTTGAAAATCCAAAATATTTCCAATTTCAGAATAGCCATCTGCTGAATTCATGCCAATAGAGCTTGTTCAGTTGTGAACATCTAATAGGTTCATCATAAATCACAATTTAAATGATGTGCATGTCCAATCAATTTGCACCAGTAATGATAACAGTGGAAATACTACATAATCATACATTTCAGTCCATAATCTTTACATAAAGGAGTTATATATATATATATATATAGATACACACATACATATATATATGTTTATCAATTTATCATCCAAAGATTTGATCCATCCTAATCAGACGATTTATTTATTTATTTATTTTTTAATTTCAAACTGTACAACAGGCAATAGAAAAGCAGAAGATTGAACTACCAAAGTTTGATTACCTCTTTATGGAAACATGCTTTCAGTTATCTTCATCACTACTTATTTGGGATTCATCATCTACTTCCCCGTAAAGAAGCTCTTCCACATCATCGTCCTCATCTTCACTTTCACCCACTTCGAGATCATGTGACGAGATTTGCATTTTGTCTTGGGCTGCCCTGTCAATCTGTTAGAAAATGTTGAAAACTAACCAATTAATCATCGGCAAACTTAAACAACAATAACAAATGGAAACAAGAATCAAAAGTTATTAACCTGTGCCATTGTAAGTTGCAATCGTCCTGATAATCGTAGTAAAGATTGAAAAGCTGCTTCTCTGGATACAGTAATCTGGAAGAAGCAAAAGATGATTTGTATCTGCAATGAAATAACTATGACCCAAAGACCAGGTCTTCTTACATGAGGCTGACCGGAAAACCTTGCGTAATGTGCCCAGTAGAAAATATCTCAGCAGTTGTCCCACAATAAAGTAGGTGGTTTCAGAATCACGTCAACAAGGGTGCATTTATCCTCTAAACACTAACTTTTACATAGTAATTTACACACATCCTTTACATATTTGACACAGAATCTCAGTAGTGATGTACATAAGCTTTATTATTTAAATGCATGCAAATGCTTAAAGGGAAGAGAGGATAAGTATGACATAGCTATTGGAGCTGGTCAGCCTAAAAATAAATACAATAAAATAAAACATGTAAATGCAGATGCAAAGAGTTTCTTCTTCCTTACCTTATATAGGGAGCTAAGCATAGGGGTTAATGATTCCTGAGTCAGGAGATGATGACCATGATTCACCAGTATGAAATAGATCCATTGAAGAATATTTTTTCCCTTATATGATCTGTTGAACACAAACAATATCTTGAATTTCAGTCTTTCAAAATGAAGTAAATATTTGCAATGCGAGCTTCATGCTTGATTTTGAAAACTCAGATTACATTTGATTTCATTTATTAGCCTGTGACATATAACATAATTTATACTACAACCAATCTTCAAGTTTTGAGTTCCCAACACTTAATTAGTATTAACATAAAAGAGAGTGCATCAAACCTTGATTGCCACAGGTCCACCAAGACTTCCAGTAACTTGCATGCATTGGTAGGTGACAGAGACAAAATAGTAGCTCTCATCTGATTGATAAGATAACGGAGTCACTGATACTAGCTGGACCACTGTTAAAACAGAAATGATGTCCAGAAAATGCAACTGATACTAACCTTCTTTACCGGTATATTGGTTTCAAAATCAATACCATTAAACAGTGTAGCTTCAAGTGCTGAATTTGACAGAAGATCATCTTTATTACTAAGTATCCCTAATGATCTCAACCGGTCCTCCATGCAAACCGTTTGAGAGTCAGCTTCTACTTCTACCTTGTCATCTGCGAAAATAATAATCAATGAATAGGACCGAGAGCATGATCAAAACAATTACAACTTTAACCATGTAAGAAATTTCCTTGAAACCCTAACTAAACCTCAAACCATCCTTCACACATCTAATTCTAAAACATTGAATTCTTAAACCAGCCTACACCAGGGACTTAAAAAAGTCATAGGTAAAATTAGGCAAAACTGCTAAGCAAACATAAGTATACCTTTGATCTCCATAAACTTTGCTTGACTTTCGCTGTCAACCACGTCGGTCATCACTTCATCAAGGTCACTACTCAAATTTTGATGTCTATTCTTCTTATCATAACTATCTAAAATCTTTGGCAGTGGCAGTACAGCATCCTCTGCATTTGCACGATCCAATGCGGTAACTGTAGAATTATGAAACAGGAAATCAGCAACCCATGAAAACCAAGAATGCAAATGAGTATATTAGATGCAGGAAATGTACGTAGAGGAGGGAGAAGAAGTCCATAAAGACAAAAGTCAAATATCTCCAAGCCCAAGAACTGAAAATCCTTTAAGATAAAGATTCTAACTAGTGAACTTACACCATAGCTGCTTCCGATTAATCAAAACAAAGAGGAAAGACAAATTAGGAGGGAATTAAATCTAGCACAGCCCCCAAGAAAGCAAACATTTTCCTAAGATAATACGTATGCAGAAATCCAGACAGACATGAATTTGAAAATTGGAAGAATGGCAATAAAACAGGCTTCAACATGCACAAAAATTTTAAGTAACCTTAAGCTGTAACACAAGGATAGTTGGCTGATTTCCAACCCAACTAAGCATGACATGATTTTAGACCATTCAACAGATCTTGCGTATCTTAAGTTAGATTACGTACCAAACAAGTAAAATGTTCCAAGATTGATGAAAAAAGTAAGCAATGCACTGCATCTCATAGTACATAATCTAACAGGTGAATGCATTGGCAAGAAAAAAACACGTTCAGTCCTTACCCCTATTTTGTACATATCGCCCTCTCTTAGATTTGAGAAGAGACTGACTCATGGGTAGAAGGACCCCATCCTGAGAGCAATTCAAATTTATGTCTTCTCCAGAATTAACTAAAATTTTCTGAAATGATGGCTTTAATAACAAACCATAGGCAACAAACGTATGCACAGAAGCAGGCTTGACAATGTCTTGTAATTTTGCAGCAAAAATAGCTGCTGTTGCACTCTTCTGACTTTTAGAGTTCACATCTTCTGAAGATGATAAAATTTTTGTGGCCTTGGTATTGCGCAATTCCTCAATATTCTGTCCATACCAAATATAACAAACACCAGTTTCTGAGATAGCCAAAACATATAGTCCTGCATCATCAACTCCACCATTGTCAATGCACCGGCAGTCCATGAAGACAGCTGGGTGCTCCATAGCAAGAACACAACTAGCTGATTGCTTCTTGACACCATCTGTTCTCCATAGTGCAATGTATCTTTCACCAACAGCAGAAGAGAGGACATATTTCCCATTGTCGGAAAACGTCATAAAGCGGACAGCTCCCTATAAATTATAGTTTGAAAATATTAACCCAATAAGAATTGCCGGATTTAACCACATCATGAAATGGAAGATGTGGAATGCACGCCAGAAAAAAAAAACTGAAAACTGGATAACACTCACAGGATGGCCAGAAAACTTCTGCATCTTCTTGTGATCAGAACAGTTAAAAGTCTTCAGTTGTCCAGCAGCAGTTGCCAATATCTTGCCATCTGATAAGCAACAACACCCATCCATATAATGGCGTCAGGTAAAGAACAAATGCTATTGAGAGGTAACTTAAATTCATGAAGATTTCATAAAGATAAGGAGCAGATGCCAGTGAGCTAATTGAAGATTGTTTATTAAGATAATCCTTTCTCTCTGCATGTCCATCATGAATTTCACTTACCTGATGAAACAGCCATACAGGATATTCCCTTTGTAGAAGCTCTGAACTTCCCCAATAGGCTTCCTGTCAGTGGATCAATTTCACAAACCATTCCATCAGCACCGGCACTGTAAATGCAGGAACCATGTGTAGCAAATGAGATGGCACCAACACCCCTGCAACATGATTGACAAAGAACAAGAAAATGACCTGACGTTGATTAACATAAACTCTCAAATAACATAGTTCAATAAATACTAAAGTTGTTAGGAACATAGTCCGCATTACTTGAAACTGATATTAATCAACAATATCAAACTAAAACTCACCCAGGATGGCAGTCACTTAGTCTCCACTTCAACTGACCAGCAGATACATCAAGTGCTAAAACATCACCACCACCTGTCCCTAACACTAACAGTGAACTCCCCAGCTTCCGTTTTTTCTACAATCATCAAAGTTTTAAGTTCAAAACGTTACTACAAAGCATTAACATACAAGCTCAATCAAAAATAAAAAACATGAAGCAATTCCTCAACCTTTCTGTCTACTGACAACCACTTCATGCACGCGTAATCAACTGAAAGATGCTCTCTTTCCGGTCTGTTACCGTACAAACTCGTAGTTTCCGTTGATGCAATTTCTGCAAATTCAGTCTGAACCTGACCCTTCAAAGTGTCCCATATCTAACAAAACCGAAAACACAGTCAACATTTACTCAAAACAAACAAAACCATTCATTTTTTTTAAAATAAACCCAAACAAATACATGGGGAAAAAAACAAAAAAAGGCACCTTGATTCTAGCATCTCCAGAACAGATAGCAAAATAGTCCAAAGCAGGACTAAAGGATGTTAAAATATCTCTAATATTGGACGACCCCATAATCCTGAATCATTCAAGAATGAACTACAATGAGTGTCAAAAATGAATAAAGCCCTTCTTGTAGTTCAAGCAACACACCCAAAGAATAAAACATAAAAAACAGAAAATAAACAATGTAAAGTGGTTAGCTTGAGCATTCAGTTCCGGCAAAAGCAACAAACTTTCACGCACGTGTTACGGTGAAATGAAATTTTATTAAGTTATTTAAAATGGTTTTCTAAAAAAATCGACCGTTAAAAGAAGTACGAGAGTCTGAAGAGTTGCCTGAGAAGAGGCGAATGGAAACGGCGTTGGCAAGGTGTGGCGACAGGGGTGGCGCGCCGCGCTCTGCTTTAGGGCGTTTTAATGTGTTTTTTTGTTTTGGTTAATAACATTGGGTCCCTGTATTTTAACAGTATTATTACAATTGAGGACGTTATTTTCAAAGTTTTTTTTAAATCATTAATTTCATTGACAGGTGTTTAACCGAATCTGACAAGAGGAGAAAATAAAATGAAATTAAACTTAACTTGTTATTTGACCAAAAATCAGGGATGAGGATAATGCTGTTAGCCCCAGGAAGTGTAAGAGGGATGTATTTAGTAACTAGAGGGCTGTATTTAGATTTAGACCATCGAAAATTGAGTCAGCCTTTTGCACCCCTCAAACGTTCTCATAAAACCCCTTTTCCATTAAAATTATTAAAATTATCAGAGCTAAATTAATTATTATTTTTAAATAGAAATTCGATTACTCACTTAAATGAAATTTTGTATTATAAATTTTTTTAAACTCATCCCATTTCATAAATTAGATTTATATTTAAAATTTAATTGAAATATTTTTCTAGAAATTTTTAAGAGCTTAGAATAAGGGAGATAGAAATCCTATGATAAGATAAAAAAAAATTAAGATTTTAAGAGTTTTACAGAGATTATTAAAAGGGTGTTAAAAGCTCCACTCTCAAAAATATTCTTTGGAGTTTGGGATTTTTAAAATGGTATTTTTAACCGGCCTTCTAGATTGATTCATTTCAATCATTTAGAACTTAACACAAATTCTTGATGATTCATCTCTCTAATCTCATGACTTAAGTTCAATTTTTTTCCCCCCCCCCCCCCCCCCACCCCCCCAAAAAAAAAAAGAAATAATATTCAATTCTCTAAAAAATGTACATCTATATGCCATTTGATTAAACGGGTTGCATGAGTGATGATGGATATTAAAAAATTCTAACTAAGAGATTTTGACCAATAAATTATAAGGATTAGCAACTTTTTTTTTCTTTTTGGTCTAATGTCGTAAGACAGGAATCAAATTAACAGTACCATGAAAGGATTTGTTTCATATTATTGTAGTATGCATAACAAATTCTCATAAAAAAAATAATCTCTCTATGTTGATTACGTAGATCTCATGTATTCACCTTTAGTTTAATAATCGGCAGGAGGCAATAAGATTTCGGTCCACACCTATTAGGAGTTTTCAGAATTGTGGGCATTATTACATTGTATTAATTTTCGGGGTTTAGCTATAGTGCCGCAGTTGTATGGTACCACAGCTGAATCCAGTCATTGAATTCAATTCTAATGACAATTATAGGCTAAATTTAATGATTGAATCTAACAGTGGTACCGTACAATTGTAGTACCATAAGTTTGCTCTAATTTTCGTGTTCCCACGTTGTCTATTGTTTGCGACAATGCAAACAGTCACCGCACACTTGTACCAGAAAATAAAAAATAAAAAAATGTGGCATTAAGTGACCGGAGGTTTTATTTCCTTTCAATTCTTCTTAGTGGATTTATATAAATAACATTTGAGTCCAGAGTTTCTGAATATTTCGAATAACGAGCTAGTTTGTCTATTCATATCAAATAGGCACCGACACTAATTGCAATGATTGAGTTATGTATCCTTGTGTTAGACGTTTAAAATTTAATATACTAAGTGCATATTTGATTGGAATAAATGAGATGAGATGAGAGAAATGTATACAAAAGAAGAATAGAGAAACGAAAGAAAAATACAGTCAATCTCAATTTTATTTATTTAGCTTAACATGTAATCATCTCTTATTCTTCTTTTTTTTTTTCCTTTTTCTCTTTTTCTATCCTCTCCTCTCATTTCATTCTTTTAAACTAGACATGTCATAAGGGTCAATTTTAGTGAGAGACTTATTTGATAAAACTAACGACGAATTGAGTAATATTAGATATTTTAATATGTAAGTCCTAACTAATGTGATATTCATTTAGTAGACGGTGGTTAAATAGTTTTAATAATTATGAAATTTATCATCCAATAAGATAAATGACACGAAATATTAAAACTTAAGTTAGGAGTCAAACATTCATTATCGCAACAAACTAGATTCTTTATGAAAAAACTCAAAAATCAGGGAACCATTTGTTATTATTACTAGAAAACAACTGTTGTCAGGCACCCACCACTAGGATGGCAAAAATCCCACGGGGACGGGTACCCTCGGGGATTTTTCCCATTCGGGGAGGGTATGAGAATAATTTTATACCTAATTTCTTATTGAGGGAAAGGACGAAGAAATTTTTTTACCCAATTTCTTATTCGGGGAGGGGACGGGGATGAGGTGGAATCCCTGTCCCCTACCCATTTCCCCATTTTAATTTTTTATTTTATTTTAATTTTTTAAAATTACTAGTAAATAAATTATAAAATTATAAATATTGGTAAAAATAAAAATATCAAAATATTTATATTATTAAACTTTTAGGCCTAATTAACTAATTAAAGTCCTAAATTTTTATTTAGGACATTAAAAAGACCGGGTAGATTCTATTAGCCCAAAAATTTTGTTTTAATTTTAATATTCTTTAAATATTTTAAACTTAAATTATTTTTAGATGTTATAATTGCCCACAACGAATCACAATTTTAATATCTAATCTAATTTAATATTTGCTCTTGATTTGTTCCGACTTAATTATTGTATTGTAAAGGGAATAGTCTACATTTATAAAGTGCCCACACCACCATTGAAAAAGTTAATTTTGAATCTAAATTCAATTTTATTTGTAACAATTTTGTATTAAACTATTAATTTGTTCATGATAGTTTGTAAAAGAAGTTTGTATCCCTTATATGTTGCGTTACTTACTAATTTAATGTATGTGACTTTTGTAATAGATATTAATATAAGATATATTTCAAACTTTATTTTTATTTGAATTTATTATTTTAATATGATTAACTCAAAATCGAAAATAAAAAAATTATTAGTTATTCGGAGGTCGAGAACCCTCGGAGATCCCCTGTTATTATTCAGAGAGGGAATAATGATTCTCTCAAGTAATTTTGACGGGAATAGAGAGGGGACGGAGACATATATAAAATATCGAAAAAGAGACAAAGACATACATAAAATATCAGAGATGATTACAGAAAGATTTATCTCCTCTCCTCCCCTCCCCTCTCTATTGCCATCCCTCCCCACCACTTGACCAAATGCGAAATGGACTCAGCACCTTTCTAGAAAATTCATGGATGCTAGCCACTGGCCAGTCAACAATATAAATGACGCCCGAAATCGACAAATTTAATGCGACAACCCTTTAAATCATATTCATTGAAACGCGGAGCATATGTTTCAATGGAGTCGGTATTCTTGTACCTGCCCATTAAAAATATTATTTCTTTCACTGTTATATATTTTTATTATAAATACAATAATTTTTTAATCTTGTTTTAAAAATAAAAAAGAGGTACAGTATCTTAATATTTGAGTCCTTAAGTTTTTATATATTCTCAAATACAGACATAGCTTGTTAATTTTTTATTAAACAGTATTAATGTATTATCCTCACTGAAATGGCCAATTTACGATTTAGTTTTTCATCATATTATTCTAACACTAAGGAAATTTTTGTCACTTCAATAGGGGTTAGAGAATTGAACAACTTATTAATACATTGGTAAGCCATTTGTTTTACTTTTGTGCAAAGTAATTTGAATCGCCTTCTGTACATGCACAGATTTTTTTTTCAAATATTTAGTAATATATCCAACTCATTCTAAACACATATATTTTTGGACTTATTACAATTATTATAATTAAAGAAAAAAATTAGTTCCTAGACACTCGGAATTTGCATCACATATTTTAGTGTTTTGGATTTTTTTTTTTTATATTTCAGATTTCCAATGAGGGAAATAGTTTTAATTTTAAAAAAAGAACAATTTTAATTAAAAAGGAAAGTTTTTAACTACCCCAAACGAATTAACATTGTACACAGCGTTCCCAAAAAATTTGACTCATTGCACCGCATCCCTAATTTCGTTAATTTTTCAGTTATTTTTAATAGTTCTGTCTTACTTTTGATTAAATGACAAAAAATGCCCCTCTATATGAAAAAAACAAAACTTTAAGTTCATTTAATTTTTTTAAAGGTTTGTTTAATTGCAATAAAAAAATTTTTTTACATGTACATTATCACTACTATTATTTTTCTTTTAATTTTTTAAAGACTTTTATTTCAATTGCAATAAAGATAATTTTCATTAAAATTAATTTAATTATCAAATTTTTAATTTTACCCCTCCATAATTAAACTTAACTAAAAAAATAACGAAATTAAGAACACGGTCCAATGAGTCAATTTTATTAGGTGTGGGATGTAAAATATCAAAGGTTAAAAATTTCCAAAAAAAAAAATGAAAGAAAGGAAAGAAAGTGACCAAACTTCTAACTGAAAACTACCTACCTACCACCACCGTTCTTTCCTGCATCTCTTCAATGCTGGCTGGCGATTCAATTCATGTCTGTGTGTCTGCTTCAAAAATTATCACAAAAATAAATAATTAAATAAAAATACAAAAAGCGCCTCCTTGTAACTGTAACCTACAAGAAGAGTCCACACCAACGAATCCCATTCCTTTATGTTTCCTCTTCTTCTCCTCCTTCCATCTATCTAATCGTCCAATTTTTTTGTTTTGTTCTTTCAAATTCTAAAGTCTCTTCCTTTTTCTATTCTCAGAAACCCTAATTTTGACTTCAGGTCTGTTCTCTCTCTCCTCTTTTTTAATTTATCATTATTTTTTAATTCTCATTTTTTATTGACTCGCTCTGTTCGGTTACCGAGAAACTGAAACAAATTGAAATGAAATTAGACCCGCTTAATTAGCTCAACTATTTTTTTCTTTTTTCTTTTTTATAAATTTACAAAAGAAACAGTATTTCTCTTTTGATTGGTTTTCTCATCAACCAAACCGAGGTTTTGAAGGTGGTTTTTGTTGTTTTAAGCTTCAATTTCTTTTGAATTCTTTAGTTCATTATAATTTCAGTTCGTAGTACATCTTCTTAGACATTGATCAGATGCGCTCTTTTTGTAATCTTGTTAAAATATTTCGTTGGATTATGCAAATGCATCGGGAAGAATTGCTGTTCTGACACGTTGTTTAATTCAATTTCTTTCATATTGTTTTATTGGATCATTTGCTTATTTGAATCGATGCTGGTGTGATTCAAGATGTCAACTTCTATAATATTAGCTTTTAGGCATTGGCTACTCCCTCGTTGCTGATACTTGAGTTTTGTTTGAAACTGCAGCGTATCTTTCACCATCATGTCAAGCTTGGAGGAGCCACTTGGTCTTGACAAGCTGCCAAGCATGAGCACCATTGATAGGATTCAGAGGTTCTCCTCCAATGCTTGCAGGCCTAGTGGGGATGGTATGGGAATGGGGAGCTGCTGGATTGAGGGGAGCAGTTGCAGCACCTCCAACAGTTATGAGTAAGTGTGATATTGCCTCTATTCTTTGCAGTTAGGAGACTGGCTCATTTCGTGTCAATGTAGGTGGGCATCTTAAGAAATGTTATGCGCACACCATAATGCAACGGTTTTTTCTTTTAATATTCTTAGTCAGTATTTGCCCCTTTTTTTGTCTCTAGTTATCTAGTTCTCTAGTAGAATGAAAATGTAGTAGAGTAATTTGACAGCCATTACTGGATGATTCTTTTGGTATATACGTTCATTGATGTCTCTTGAAATTTATTTGAAGATCGTGAAGACTTTTTAAAACTATTGGCGAAATTTTTCTACTTGCTCAAGCTCCTTATTTGCTTCTTGCGTCTCTGATATCACCGGGGATTGATGTATTTCTTGCCTATTATCATCATTTTATCAAAAGGATTCGTCTGTGATAAATTGACACTTCTGTTGACATGCAGTGAAGAGTATGACGAATATACAAGAGAGGCATTCCCATGGAGAAGACATACAAGGGACATGTCTCATGGTGACTCCTTCAGTCGTAGAACTGTAAGCTTAGGAAGAAACCACAAGATGTTTGGAAGTGCTTGTGATATATATAGTTCCAATTGCAATGACAAAGACATACGAGATATAACAAATAAGGTGATTTACTAATTGTCATAAAATTGTTATTTCTTTTCTTTCTTTGGAGTTTTAGGAGGGTTGTGAAAATGTTCATCTAGCAAGGCTCTCTCTGAGCTAAATACTGATATATGTATGTATATATTTTGGGTGATGTAGTTTTTGAAAGGTATACCAAGGTCTGTGAAGATAGTAGAAGTTGGTCCGAGAGATGGATTGCAAAATGAGAAGAATACTGTACCCACAGGTGTAAAGGTGGAACTGATTCGCAGATTAGTATCGTCTGGGTTACCTGTTGTTGAGGCTACAAGTTTTGTCTCTCCAAAATGGGTTCCTCAGGTAAATTCTCGCTTCACATTATTGGGTTGATATTGTCACTTTCACTTTTTTATTTTCTTTTCTTCTCCGTTAATCGGTACAAACAAGTCATATTTTGCATGTTGATAAAGATTATGTTTACCAGTTAACAAATTAACTTTGATATCTTTTGAAAAACTCTCTTTCAGAGTGGCATTTGCTTAGACACTCTTCCACATGTATTGGTGTTTTATATATTAGTACTTTGTTGTAGTTTATTGCATGAAAGTATGAAACTCACTGCTTTATTACACGTTTTTCTTGTTTGATGAAAGTAAGAGTTCCAGTTAGGGTCCACATGACTTACATGGATCAAGTTTCCCTTTCTGTAGCTAGCAGATGCAAGGGATGTAATGGAGGCCGTCCGTGATTTGGAGGGAGCTAGATTGCCAGTTCTCACACCTAATTTAAAGGTCATTCTACAGAGATCCATATTATTTCAACAGTGTCATGCCAGTGTGATCAGTTCTAACTTGCGGGTCTACCTGTAGGGGTTTGAAGCTGCCATTGCAGCTGGTGCTAAGGAAGTTGCCATCTTTGCATCAGCTTCCGAGGCTTTTTCGAAGTCAAACATCAATTGTAGCATTGAGGAGAGTCTTGTTCGTTATCGCGCTGTCGCTCGTGCTGCTAAAGATCTGTCAATCCCTGTTCGTGGGTATGTCCTCTCCCCCTCTATTTTCCCCTTTCTGGGTTATTCTTCATACTTAAATGAACCCTTTTTGTCATTTCCAATGTATCTTCTGGTCTCATTCTTGTATGAATGCTTTTCTATTATACAAAATCCATATGCCTTATAAGTTTTACTGGGACTTATATAATGAATGTCGTTGATTTTTAGATATGTATCATGTGTTGTTGGCTGTCCGGTGGAAGGAGCAATTCCTCCATCCAAAGTGGCATATGTGGCAAAAGAACTTCATGATATGGGTTGCTTTGAAATTTCTCTGGGGGATACAATTGGAGTTGGTACACCAGGTAATCTTCTAACTGCATTTTGTTTTCCTTGGCACAAATATGTTTGAATTGAATGAGGTGCAGCCAATTTGGAGTTGGTAAAAATATGCTGAAAAACTCTTTTTGGGTTTTAGCTCTTTTTCTTTTGCACTGGGGAGTGCATATTTACCAGCCTATATATCATATATATTTTTTCAAGTTGAATGGGTTCCCAAATTACATGCTTTTTCCTAAGTTTATTTTTCTTCTTTTCTATCTCAGGTACTGTTGTACCCATGCTTGAAGCTGTAATGGCTGTTGTTCCTGTTGAGAAGCTGGCCGTTCACTTTCATGACACTTATGGGCAATCTCTTCCAAACATTTTAATATCCCTCCAAGTAAGCCCAATGCATGCCAAACCTTGTTTTACATTTGCTTATCTTTAATAATCAGCACTTACTGAGCCTAATATATCAGTTTCAGACTTAAGAATTCATCGTGTGCACAAAATGTTAGTTTCTAATTTGTTCCTGCAGATGGGGATAAGCACAGTGGATTGCTCTGTTGCCGGGTTAGGTGGGTGTCCTTATGCTAAAGGTGCTTCCGGGAATGTTGCTACTGAAGATGTTGTGTATATGCTGAGCGGACTTGGTGTGGAAACCAATGTGGATCTGAGGAAGCTAATGTTGGCTGGGGATTTCATCAACAAGCATTTGGGTCGTCCATCTGGTTCAAAGACTGCCATTGCGTTGAACCGGATAGCAGCTGATGCCTCCAAGATATAATATGCTGGTGGCAAATATACTTACATTTCCCGTAAGAGTTCCAAGCAAGGGAAACGAGGATTTCATTCTTACATATAATGAATAAAAGGAGCCATGAATCCGCTATTTGTCTGAGTTAGGAATGAAGAATTTCGTGTAGCGACCCTACTCATTATAGAGACAATTAACAACTACACATTGATCTCGGTAGTTTCGCCAGCCAACAAAATTTAAAAAACCTAAAGGAGCATAAGTCATATAATCTGTCGAACATCGCTCTTGTCAAGATTGTATATTTGTATGTTCTTTTTCAACCTACTCAAGTCTAAACCGTTGGGACCCCCTCGGAGGCAGAATACCGTCCATTGTAGTGAACAGGAAGTACATCATCTTGTGATGTGTATTTCTTACACACAAATAGATTATTCATTCCAACTCCAAAGCAAATGAATCTCTTCACAATTGGGATCAAATAAAGTGTCTTTGTAAACTTCCAATTGCACTTATGTAACAGAAGGAGATTTATGGTTCATCACGGTATGCTTTATCAGCTTAATTAGATGTCAAAGCAATAAAAATGGAAACATTAATCAATACAGCTAACAAAATTGAAACCATACATCAAAATTTCAAACTCAGTGGAACTACAATCAAATCTGATTATGGGGCCAGATCTCCTATGGTGAATGCCCTATGAGTTAGATGTGCCTAATGGCGCTTCTTTTTACCGCCTTTATTCTTGCCATGGTTCTTTTGCTTTCCTTTCTTTCCCCCTTTATTACCACCCTTACCACCCATGTGTTTACTAGATTCAGTATCTCTTGATGGCCCCGGACGTAACAGATGCTTCACATCAAGTACACCATTTCTAAAATGACCTTCGCTTGACTTCAGCACCCTATCTTCAGGCTTGCGTCTCTCGGTTGCTCTTTTAGGGCCAGCAAACTTCGCCCCAAATCGTCCAAGAATTGCCCTCTATAAGATAAAAGTTATCAGTGAAGTCCCGCCTGTCTTGCAACGAATGATTATAAAAGCGAAGAAATCAATCACCTCTTCTTGCATTTTCTGTTCTCTTTCCTTTTGTCTCTTCATGGGCACTCGAGCTACACTTAGTGGTAGTCTCTGCTTCTTAGAAGCCTGTTAACAGGAAAAGCATGAATGAATATTAAACAAAGATATTTTTGTAGCCTTAGGAACATAAAATATTTAAGTGCCTTCATGGAGGCATGCATTTTGAGTTCATACCTTTCCACCTAAAGAAACAACCCTTTTGTTCTCTAGCTCCTTCCTCTCTTTCCATGACATATGCGAGGAACCTAAAATGGCAGAACATCTAAGTGAACCAAAAACTACGACATTTGAGGAAAATTCTGTTACATCACAAGCAAATAATAACAATATATACTAAAGCAACAACAGAAGGTCACAAAATGTCCAGACAATGAGATTGGATTCAATAGAAACATATAGGCGTTAAGTTCAATTAAACAACTTCAAGTTTAATCATCTGGGTTTTGGTATGCTTAACACATTGTTTATATGTCTACACACACACCAACCCTTAACTAGCCTATGTGGGAAACAATACAGCTACAAGTAGTCAAGTACAGGTAGTGGTGAAAATTTTGGAGCTGAAAATCGGAAAAGATTTTATGAACAAAGCCATCTAGCAGAAGTATACCTCAATTTCCTAGACAAAAAAATTTCGGCCTTTGAGACCTAATCACTATAATCCCAATCTCTGAGTCTCCCAAATCCCAAATTCAATTATAATTTTTTTTTAAAAAAAAAAAAAACTTACATGCTGTTTTACTTCATACGGTTGTCTATTATACGATTCAAACTCTTAAAGACTGAATATTTACGGTCTCAGCATACAAATTTACTAACGATTAAAGAAAAAAATACCAAGAAATTCGATGTCTTTCATAATCTTCCTGAAGTCCATCTCTTCATCCTTCGTCTCCATATCTCTTCTTTGCTTATTTTTGTGCATTTTCTCTTTTCCCGCTTCTGACGCCCAATTGCTTTGCAGTTGCACAACCCTGCTTTAATTATTTGTAAAACCCTAAACCAATTGAAACTTGAAACCGCCTGCAGCAGAAGAACCGAAGGAGAGAAAGGCTAAGCTACTTTTGCGCATATGGCCTACTGAGTACTCGTTTTCAAATAACTAGCACTTTTTTAATAAACGTTTTGACCAAAATACCCTTAAAACAGAATAAAATCCCATTGCGGAACCTCCTCTTTTTATTTCGTTTAACGAGATATGAATTACATACAAATCATCTTATTTCTTCTCTTTATTTCAAAGAGGTATGGAAGTATTTTCTTGAGGCAATGTACAAAACCGTTCATGAATTAGAACCTTCTCTTGATTTAGTTTATAATTAAGATATATGATGCGTTTGGAAATGAGGTTGGGCAGCCGTAGCTTTTAATCTACATCACTGAAGTGTTTGGTAAACACTAGCTACTGTATCTTGTAAGTTATGTTAATATGATTTTTCACTTGTATAATAGAAAATTTATTATATCTTTAATAATTTTATTAAAATTATTATTTAAAATTTATATTTACTACATATTATTAATTTTTATTTCATAGTCACATTTTTTTTTTCATAACTATAACTTAAAAGTTACATCACCTCAATTTCAAACACACCCATAATTTCGTACTCTTATTCTTGATTTTCAGCCATATAACTTGACTTTTTAATTTTAATTTTTTTTACCTCAAAAATCACTTGAGTAATAACCAAATTCCTTTTTCAACATTATGATTGCATTTTCTTAAAGTCGTTTACTGATATGATTAGTTATAATATTAAATTGGAGTTAGCGGTTCGTAAATCAAGTATAAATTGACGGGCGCTGATTGGGAGAAGCTAATCAGCTCAGAGTTCACCATACCACCACTCCATACTCCATATCATCTTATGAACATTTTATCTTTTATGTTCCAACAAGCAGGTATAATCTGAGGATCAAAACCACGACCCGTAATGCAAAGATTTTGAGAGCCAAGATGTGATACAAAAAATGAAAGCACCTCTAGAATCTCTTATTCAAATGAAATGAACTAGAATCTCTTATTCAAATGAAATGAAGTTTTGTTTTGATTTTCATATCTACCATTTCACCCCAACTTGTCATCAATCCACATCAAATAAAAGATTTTACAATGAAATTACACTGCACCAGACCGCCCTATGAACAAAGAAAGATCTCCAGTTTAGAAATGTCACAACCAAAATGAAAATAAATAAATAAAAAAAATCCCACGTCCCCTTTCTGGATTGTGCCACCGCTAACAAAAATTTCCTTACACATGAATGAAGAAATGAAGCTGTACATATAAATATAATCTGCAGAGATTGGAACATATGAAAATGCAATATTGGACGGTGATGAAGAAACAAATATTCCAGACATGCTGTCTTATTGGAAAGAATCTGATCTAGTTTTTGAGATGGTAAATGGTAGAAGAATTTGACCTTTCCGAGTGGGATTTTTCTTTTTTGGTTCGAAGGGATGGTAATAATGTTATCACAAGAATGAGGCTCTACCATAATACCTGATGAGGGAAAAGCAAGTTGAAGAAGAATTCGAGGATGAGTTTTCAAGCTCCGGGCATGGTTCCGGGAACACAGACTCTGAGGATCCATGAATATTTGAACACTCCCAAGAATTGTATGAGCCAGGATTGATCAATAGGGAAATATTTGATAGGCATATATTGGCGAAGGGAGCTTCTTGAATTCCTGTGAAGTTTCCCGCTATAGTAATGTTGGTGCCAATGATGTCTTTGAAAGTGATTTGATCTATAGCTGGGAGTGCATCAGGGTCAAAGTCGTCATCGGGGTGGGACCCACAATTGCCACAGGCACCAAATGCCACATTGATGTTATATAACTCAGCATCTGATATGACTATTTGTTTGATATAACCACCTCTGCCCTTAGTTGTTCTAAACTCAATACCATTTAATGAGTCGTATAGATGAATCTTCTCCACTTGCACATTAGATATGCCACCAGACATTTCGCTACCAAAGGCAACTGAAGAACCGGAAGATGATTGAAGAAGGACCCGTCTGATGTGTACATCTGTGGTTGGTCTGCCATAAGCAATGCCGTATTCGTCCCAACCACTCTTTAGAGAAATAGCATCATGCCCCATGGCGATGATGCAGTCCTCGATGCAGACATTATCTGAAGAATCTGAAAACACAATGAGAAAACATGAGACAGCAAAATCCTGCCACATAATTATTTCCTTACAAGTTTGATACACCAGGAAGGTATAAACAAGTTGAAAGATATGGCTATCCAGTTTGGTTATAATAAATGCAAACCGTAATCTAATTTGATCCTTAGCATAAATGTTAACATCAACATTCACTCAATTCAACATATGTGAGTGAAGCCTGCCTGTATATAGTGTATATGGTTATGCCATATACACTAGCGACAGTAACCCACTTTATTGCCAGATTTCTACTGTATTGCACTAAACCACCACAAAACGTATAGAGGTTATAATTTCAAAGTTAACAGAAAGGCACAAAATGATTAGCAGAATATATTATAGATGGATAACAGCTTAAGGAATCTAATCAGTTTTCACAAACCTGGAACTATGCCAACAGTATATGGCGATTCTGGTGGAGCGTGGACTGATATATTTTGAATGTGTACATTGCTGCATCACATACCTCTGATTATTAAGAAATCAGTTTGAAGTTCAAAGCATAGGAATTGGAAACCCCATCATTCTAGTCAACATACCTGCAGTAGACTGGATGTATGTTATATGCTGGGGCGTTCAAGAATGTAAGATTGGAGACCACTACATTTTCTGATGATATAAATTCGACCAGATGAGGACGGCTGTAATTTAAGGACTGAGAACTGAACCAATCCCACCAAACAGAGCCCTGACCATCAATCGTTCCATTGTCACCTGGCAGAACATAGGATAATTCATAAGAGAAATTCAACTAGGACTGCAATGAATAAAACACCAAACAAAATTAGAGGTAAACATACCTGTTACTACCACATCGCGTAGCATATACCCATTTATCAAACTTTTATATCTTCTTCCAGGAAGTTCAATCCCTCGACCATATGAGGGTAAGGGATCCACAACGTCCCAGTGAGATGGATTCTAAGCAGGGAGGGAAAAGTGTATGAAAATGAAAGGCCAACCAAATAACTCAAGCTTATTTTGTAACAACAGAAGCATTTTACTACACAGAAGTTCATGATGATGCAAAAAAAAAGGAAAGTACCTGAGATCCAAGAATGACAGCACCCTTTTCCAAGAAGAGGGTGAGGTGGCTGGTAAGATTGAAACTTCCAGTGAGCCACTTTCCCGAAGGAACATACAGCTGTGCCCCTCCTTTGTCGGCAAAGGACTTGAGATAAAAAATGGCATTCTGAAAGGCAAGTGTGTTCAACGTTTTCCCATCACCAACAGCACCAAACTCAGTAATTGACACACTATGCGGTCTTGGGTCTAATGTAGGTTGATCATCACATTGTCCATCACTTACTTCTCCATTGATTAAGATAGCACTGCACAATGCCAG
Organism: Citrus x clementina; assembly: GCF_000493195.1. NCBI lineage: Eukaryota > Viridiplantae > Streptophyta > Magnoliopsida > Sapindales > Rutaceae > Citrus > Citrus x clementina. Next base: position 1,322,689 of record NW_006261964.1, read on the forward strand.
CAGCAGAAGCAATGCCACCTGCAACAAAGCAACCAACAAAAAAATAAATAAACCAACAAGGGCAGTCCAATCTCAGCATAATTTCAAACACACACAAACTCCATTAACAAGATTAAGAGGAATTAGCATATGATTGTGTACCAGATAGATCACATAATTGCACAAGACACAAGTTTGACTATACTGTGAAAGCCGAACATTCTACTTTTAGTAAAACGGCAAGAGAGCAAATGGTGAGCGAATCATCGGTTGCTAGAACCAATAAGGCACCAAAACTATAATTTGGTAACTCCAAAAGAAAGCTGGAAACAGCTTCGTGAAAAGTTAAAAGGATAGATTCCAATGAAAGCAAAGCAAAACAAAACTGTTTTCAAAAGCACAGCGAACAAAGAGCAACAAAGAATTCCAGAACGCAAGAATATTAAAACCATTCAAAATCACAAAAGCCAAGAAGAAGAAAAAAAAAAACACACATCATCCCCATCAAGCATCACTTTCATGTGAAACTTAAGATTGAATTTCACTCCATAATAGCAAAATCTAAGAATCCCACATTGGAAAAAAAAAGATTCAAGTTCTGGAAACAACTAAGAACAACGAAATAAAAAAACAATCAAGTTTCCACCAAAGGAACCTGATTTGGCAATTAAAAGCGAAAAAATAGAAATGAAAATGGAAAACGTACTTACTGGCATCTTCATGAGTCGCAAGCTTCAGCAAACAGTGGACGAAAGAGACAAGAAGAGAACAGTGAGAAGCCAAAAACACCAAACTGCAAAAGAGAAAAAGAAAGAAAGAAAGAAGAGGAGGAGGAGGAGGAGGAGGAGGAGCAGGAGAAGAAGAAGAAGACGAAGAGAAGCACCACAAAAACTTAAACAGCTTTTGTGCAAAGAATGTATACCATGAAGCATTAATTATATATGAATGACACCAAAAAAAAAAATAACTAAACCCATAAGTTAATTTTTATTTGACTCTTAAAATAATTATATGGTAAGCAAAATAAATACACACTAATGCACTTACACTGTTGGAAATGACAGCTCCCCATGCAAATCAAACATGGTAAGTGCAAAGAGAGAATAAGGGAATTAATAATTAAAAGAATTAATTGCCACTAAATAATACTAATTGTCAATTTAAAAACAACTTCCCCTTTTTATTTCAATATGATTGTTAACGTCTCTCGCCGACAAATTTGTTTGAAACGGCCCTTCATCAGTGTGTCTGTGGGCTGTCCTTGTACTGTTCATAACATTACTAAAACTTTGAGCAGTTACTTATGTTGAGATTTCATTACTGACCGGACACAAAATAAGCTGAGCAGTGATAACTCGACACGTGGGTGTACCAAAGCTTGGTGAAACAGCGGCTGCCCATTTGGACACGTAGGAGGACTCGGGCGGTGGTGGTATGGAGATTTGGTGGAACCCAGGGTGACTGGGGGGTGAACAAGAATAAAATAAGTGAAGATAGTGCATGGGGTATTGAGACCGCATGTGGGTTGACAGGGAGGAGTAGGGCTTACGGCGGGGCCCACGTCAATCATGGCCAAATTGCTAGCCTGGCATCAATCACTTGACAGAGCATTACACAACAAAGACTCAAAGAAAGGGGATTATAAAAGGAGAAAGAGAAAGAGAGAGGGAGTAGTTCGATTTATTCGGGCATCATTTATTTTATCATATATATATGCTTTGTTTTGTTAATGGAACCCCAAAAAAATTACATGATTTGGTAAGTAATTTCACCTTCAAATGGCGACTAATCGTTGATATTATAACATGGGCAACTCATCCGGAATATGGCAGATTCAATTATGTACCGGCTACATTCAATTATGCAGCGGCTCAATTCAATTATGTAGTGTCGTGTGAATGGTATTGACAGGAAAACCACACCATACGACAATTTTTGCACGCTATTATTGTATGAGCAACTCGTTTATTATATGTGATTTAAGTATGCACAAATAATGCGATTTTGTGACAATGAATGGAGGGGGGAGCCTAAAGTTGAAAATATAAGTAGGCCCTTTACAAAGCCTATCCTTGCTGTTGAAGTTGTAAATTAATTAAAACGCCGTGTAAACAGTCCCTATTGTTGAAGTTTTTAGATCAATTAAACAATAGACAATATTGCACGCTATTAAACTTGTTTAGAATTGAGGTTGGGCAATTGTAACTTAAAAGATACAACATTATTTAAGTGGTTGATAAAAATTATCTGTTATATCTTGAAATGTATGCTAACATGATTTTTTACTTATATAATGAAAAATTTATTATATTTATTATAATTTTATTAAAATATTATGTAAACATTATATTTACTATATACTATATATCAATTTTTATTTTATAATTACAATTTTTTTCTATAATAATTGTAGCTTTTATGTTGCAGCACTTTAATTCTAAATACGACCATAATATGAAAAATGGTTGATGGTTACTCTTGTTTATGATTGGGTTCGCTCACCAAATTTAGACTTGACCAGTGAAATTTCTAGAAGGTGGGTCTATAGGATCTTATAATATAAATGAACTTTTATTTCAATTTCGATTTGCAGCGCTGGAATGGGCATGACCAACGTGCAAATGCAGTGCATGGTTCACGGAATCAAAGCAGCGAAATGCTCTCTCGTGATTGGAATCAAACTTCATGCATTCTCTTGAAAACTATAGCATGCTTTGGTCCGTAGTGGAAACTACAGCTGGTTTAGACCCAAAAATATACTTACCCTTTTTGTATAGAGCCCCGCAGATTTTCAAAACAAATCCGCGACTCTGATTTTATAATTTGAATATGAAATTTGGTTGATTCGATTGTTCCTTTTTGGCCGTAAGTAATGCGCAATATTGATAAGGGAAAAAGGATAGACAGCTAGATTCTTACAATTTTTTATTATTTAAAAAAAAAAGACTTTTATATATTCTTTTGAGAAATATAATAGATGTTTAGACTCCATTCTGTTAGTGAATTTCATTTATCCCCTCTTAAGATTATTTATTATAGTGACAATTAAGATTAATGAATTATAATGTAACAAAATTCATGGACAAAAGGTAGCTCATGTGTCTATTTCTAAAACAGTTTGAGACTTATAAAATAGCGAGGCGGCTATAGTCTTGAATTTTGATCTGGGTTGTTGCTTTGGATGCTTCTATGCCAACTTTCAGAATTGTGCCGCTAAAGCAGCCATGACTTGGACAACTTTTGGACACCAGAGATTTTTTTACTGTACTTTTTGAATTTGGTATCTAAAAATTTAATCCCCAACTGCTAAAAATAGTATTGTAGTTGCCAACTTTCTCTGACCTTTCAATTAGAACTCCGAATTTTATACAACATATATATATATATATATAATATATCCTCAAGCCTAGCATGTAATCATCGCGCAAAGAGAAGATGATTTTAGTTAAGATGCAACATAAAAGAAGAGCTTAGGTTACAATGGCAACGTGGGGGCAGATTAAGCAAAAAGGTATATATGCAGCAGCACGCAGTGTGAATGGTTAAAGTGATCTTGACGTTTGAATAATGCAAAATTGACAGCAGCAGAAGCAATGTTCATCGAAGATGAAGAATAGCAGTCAGAACACAAAAGCAAAAGTCATCGTTGCTATTTTGGTGATAAGGATTGATTAAGCTTTCCTTATTAGATAATGATCCTTCTCTTTGGTAGGTGACCAACAATTCTTTGCCAGTTGTATCTCCTTGATCTCTAAGTCTGACTTTGATACAAGATTGTAATGGTGATAAAAGTGGTAACTTGGCCACATAACTTCAGTATCTATCAAATTGAAAATAATGATTTAATTACATTAAAGTGTAGATTCCCCCTAATTTGCCACCTATACCATCGGAGGATGGTAAAATATTTTTCTCCTCCATCGAGAGGCCAACAGTTCGAGAAATCAGAATTCTTTCGTGATTCGACTTTTTCTCAAGAAAAATTTTGGCGATTGTTTTGCTGGTAGATTAAATATTTATATAAAAGTAGGGAAAAAAATACTTTTCATTCCTAGGGTTTCATATAATAGCTCATTTCATCCTTGTTTTTTAAACAATAGTCTAAAATATCATTCTCGTTAACTCATCGTTAATTAAATGCCGTTTGTTAGTAATTTGTTGAGGGCAAAAAAGGATTTTCCATTAAAGAGAAAATTAGAAAAAATAAATAAAACTTGACATATAACTAAAACTAATTTTTATCTAATCCCGCTAAATAAGAAATACCATTTCAAGCAATTGTTTTGCACTTCTCTCTATTTTGGCTGCATGAAAGTCCTATAAACCCTAGATCTAAGTACAAAAAATAATCACAAGTTTTATGTTCATATAATTATACTCTCTAATTGCATTGTGAGCCGACTTTGGGAGACAGTGGTAAGGACTACGAGAGATAATAATGGTCAAAGAAAAGTGGTGGGAAAGTTCAAAATAAAAATTGATTGAAGATTAAGAAGATGTTCAGCACATGCAAGCAAATAAAAGTTAGATGTATTTTTTAGTTTTTCTTCTAATGATTTAAAGATATTGTGTTAATTACAATTTGTTGCTTAGGCTATATCAAACTATTTCATCGTTGATTTTATTTAAAATAAATTAATAATTTTTGCATATTTTGTAGTGTTATTTAATTGTGTAAAAAATTATTTTAACATAGTTTGTATCACTTTAATTAAAAAAAAATCATATTTTACCCTCAATGAATTACTAGTTAACAACAGTAGACGGTGAATTGGTGTAAGGATGTTTTGATCTATTATTTAAAGAGTGGGGATGAAATAGACTATTACATAAAATCTTAAGTATGAAAAGGATTTTTTTTTTCCTAAAAGTAGTTAAATCCCGACAATACATTTATTATTAATAGACAGACGACGCAAGCATTTTAAAAGTTTAGAAATATTTAAATCCTATGAGGATCTTACTTCAAATTTAGATTTTTTTTAAGAGATTCATTTCTCTATTGTATATATGTTTAGTTGTGAGGTAAGAGTAAAATATTTGACTGGTAGAGTAAAATATTTGACTATATATGCTCAATTAACCCATTGGGTAGGATTGTAAAAGTTTAGACTTTTGGTACACTCGCGATCCTAACATAGATGCATGACTTGAAAATGTTGGAATTGGAAAAATGAAATGATGATTAAATTATTTGGGACGAAAGTCTTATTTACGCAAGCATGGACATGGCAAGCATAACAATGATGGTATTCTTATTAGATTATGGACCATCCATGAATACTCTTAAGTCAATATGGTTCCACAACGAGAGAGTGAGTGGTATACATGTACCAAGTAACTCGAGCCGGCTTGGGATACTTGAAAAATTGCAGGCCATGCATTCATCTACTTGAGAGATACAATTCACAGAATATATATACACACACACATATATACTTGGAATGTTTAAGGGGCCGCGGCTGGAACTGAAGGGATAGATATTGTATTATATTGAGCAGATTCGTTATCAAATAGAAAAATATTCCAATCCAATCTAATAATAAAGAGAAGCATCCAAAGCAGCCAGACTATTAAACCATATGTGCCGCGTACGTGCAGCTCAGAAGAACACAAGAAAACACCCCCTGGAATTGTGGTTTTGTCTGTGTATTATTTATTTTATTAGTATGCAAAGCAAGAGCGAGACCGTATGAATACCATGATGAAATCAAATCATCAGCAGTTTCAGCTTAAGGATTGAGGGACTGACATAGCTAAAGCAACTTCTCTAGCCAAGTACATATAGCCTCTGATCCCCACCATGTGGCTGCCTTGTTCGAATCTTGGTTTGTTCAACAAATACAATATACTGGGAAATAGGAGTACTAAGCGGCGATAACAGTTTGAATCAAGTGAGACAGTACACAGAAGCAGAAAATGTTAAAAGGGAAAGAGTTAAAAGGACTTTTTAACAAATGGACACTTAAGCAATTTTCTTATTTAGCCACTAAATTGTTTAATAATCTTCACATTTTTGGTTGATCTTGATCTTGGATAGACAAGACAGTGTTCATGTTCCTATTTAATATTTCCAACTTTTTTTGACTTTTTGATTAGAAAGAGAGAGCCCAGCAGTTCCTGTAAATGACAGATGAGCTCTGCTGTGCAGATGATTTTAGCACGGAAGCAATTATCCGAACTAGCAGCAGTAATAGTACTGGTTTTAACTGGAAGCGTCATAAGCACAGATCAACCCTAGGGTTAGGGTTGGTCTGAGAACCCCATGCATTATATCACCTCATCAACAAAATCAGAACAGAGAGCTATTGATGGTTGAATTGGAATATATGTCATTATGTCTCATGTCTGACGTCATGTCTGGTACTGTAAAATCACTTGTCTGGTGTGCATTCTACATACCTTTTAACAGTTTTGGTGTACGTTCTAAATAACTTTCACAGTTTCACTTGATGGGCTTGTTGCTGGCCTTATGCATCATCCTATTAATCCTTAAGGGATATGACAAAATTCCAAAAAAAAACAAAAATTGATATCATCTTAGCATCATATTAACGCATCTAAAATCTACCTATCCAACCTGAGGCACCGGTAAAGGGCAGAGGAAAATGACAAAGAGCAAATCAAATTCTAGGATTCTTAAACACGAGAACCTCCAAGAGAACCAAAGAAACCTTCAATTCTCTAATGGCTACCAAATAGCAATTAATGAACAGATAGCGACTAAAAACAAATAATTATAAATCTACGCAACTACGATAGCCGATTCACCCAGCAAGGAAAAATAGCGTCCTTTCATTATTTTCATTATTTGATGAGTAGTTAGAAACAAGATTTTTTAAAAAAAAATTTGAATGGAAAAAAAATATTAAATTTCCTACCTGAGCAAGCCCTTGTGTCCCAAATCAAATTTAAAAGTTATTAACTATGAGTATATAGTGTGTTTGATCAGCACCGTCCCTTGTGGTCTAAAGTACATGAAATGCAGATGCATACATATTAGTATATTACAGAACCGGTTACTCGAGAAACAATTAGACATCACATTTATCAGAGAAATCAATGAATAATATACATGAAAATTATCTTACTCTAACTAATTTTCCTAAGTTGCACACTTTTGATTAGAAAACTATAGAAGGCCAACCTACTAGTGTACATGGATGATAATATACAAATCTTTCAAAGATGAAACTTCATCTTTGGAACTGCTCAGGTGTAGGATTGTTAGTGGCAGACGATGTTACAGTTCTGCAGTTGTCTGTTCCATTATCAACAGGAACAGCTACTCCCCACTTTCTCTCAGTCTCTGAAGGCTCTATAACTTTAACAGATCCATCCGTCAGCCCAACAGCCAATTGATTTGGCTCCTGAGGGTGTGACGTAACAACTAGCGGGAACACAGTTTGGCTGCTGCATTATAGAACATAGAGATTAGTAACAGATGTTGTCCTAAGATGGTACACAGGGTGGTGGTAGCCATGGGAAACCATGCAAGCAATGCTTGAAATACCTGTTTGGCGATGCCTGGGACATGTATGCTGATGGGGCAATACGACATCTTAGCCTCAAACTATCAGCATCAAATACTCCAATGCTCCCATCAGTGAAAGTAGCATAAATTAGTTGGCTGTTACAGGAATATGCCGCAGAAGAAATGGGCGAAGAAAGTACATCTTGTGGCACCCACTGCAAAGTGGAAAAAAAAATTTACCAACTTATCGCCAACAAACATAATTACATATCTAAGAAGTTGATTTCCACCTGCCGAATGCATTCCATCTTGGAACCATCATAAATTGCTAGCTGTGTTTCATGGTTCACCAACAAGCGGACTTGATCAGAGTGAAACTGCACTCGAGTTTCACCAACAGGCAGCTTTCCGGCAGGCAGTTGAATTGCAATAGATTTCCTCTTTTCCCACGTATCAGTGTTCCAGAAGATTAGCTGCAAAAAGCATCCATTAAAACAAGACCAAGAACTTCAGGGGCAGGCAAGAAGTTGATATTATATATAAAAAGAGGTAAAAAGTAGCATGTTCAGCACACCTGAGCATCAGAACCTGATGAAACCAGGATGTTAAGGTTGGTGGAAAATGCTAAACCAGTAATGTGCTTCTGGTGACCTTTTAGTTTTGTTTTAACCTAACAGTAACAGAGCAGCTCACTTACATTGGAGCAGTTGAAAAATCGACTCAACAACAAAAAGAAAATGCTTAAAGTAATCACCTCATCCACCCTAACATTGTAAATTTGGATGGTTGAATCTTCCATCCCAATTGCTATTATGTTATTATCTTGAGGATGAAATGCTAGGAAAGTTGAAGCTGGCGGAGGTGACATAAAAGTTGTCATCACCTAGAAAGCAATACAATTCTCTAAATTACATAATCAATGACATCAAAATCCACTATATCTTCACTTTCATAACAAAGTTGTCGGTCACAATGGAAACAATAATACACCTGTCTGTGTCAGCAAGCATTTGCAAGGGGTTTGCAAATTTACCTTGAAGTTCATCATATTAAACAACGAAACTTTTCCTCCACCGGCAGACATGACATATGAGTCATTTTTTGAGAGTGCTACGCACGGAACCACATCTTCGGCATTCTCTGGGACATCATTGGTCATAAGAAGACCATTGCTTGGTTGCCAGTGCTGTGGGGCAACAGCTGCAGTTGCCTTTAAACCCACAAATAAGCTAGAAATCTCAGCAACAAAACTTTGCTCCATATATTGAATGTTAACCAGAATACATAGACAGACACATTACAAAAATAAAAACAATCAAATGTATGCATGCACATGTCCTTATCTGCGAGTATAGACCCCTCACCTTTCCACTAGGATTCAGTTCAGTGCGGTTCCATTTCCATAGCTTCTGAACCCCATTTGACCAAAGGGCAAGAATGCCAATACCAGAATTTGTGTAAAGCAGTCGAGCAACCTTCATAACAACGATGAGTTTAAATACAAAAAGATTAATGGCTTGAAACAGATATTTCGCATCGATAAGAATAAACTTTTTGGGGGGGGGGGGGGGGGGGAGGACATAAAAATTTACTGAAATAAAACCTTGCTAGTAGAATCAGTGCTCTCTGGCATAGCGACAACTCGACATTGAAGAGGATCAACAATCTCAGTAAGTTCCCAAGGTTTGGTTTTATCAGAAATATCCTCCAGATTTCTGGGTTTTTCTATGCCTCTAGCCGCAGAATCAGCTCCATTCTAACATGGATACTTTTCAAGTCATACAACAGTACAAAACATAGTCCCACACACCAAAGAAAAAGATGTCCAGGTAGAAATGCTGGTCAATTCTTTTAAATGAAAAACAATACTTCGATACTTCAAGTTCATGTGTCAATCAACTGCCAATGAAAATTTTCAAGTAATTTTACTGTAAATTTCCCCCCAAAAAAAAAAGAAAATTAAACTTGGTAATTTATTTTCCATACAAGGATAGTACTAGGCCTGGCAGGAGAGCTTCTGTCCACACGTTCCACTTTACTTAAGACTGGAGTGATAGTTGTAACCACAGCTGAACCAGGCACCTGATTCGCAAACAAACAACAAACCAATATAAACAAAAGTGCAAATTAAATCAGAATAATCCAGGTAGCTTGAAGGGCAAAGATAAAAACCTTCATCTCAGTGCTTGCTCTCGATGTCTCATAAGCTCGAGTCTCAATTGCTCTTAAGGCTCTCAGACCATCAGCATTTGCAAGGATCTTGATTCCCTGGTCTGCTGTAGTAACAACAAGCAGATTTCCTTCCTTGTTGAATCTCAAGCGAGGAAGACTCTGAAGTAATAGAAATAATGATATCAGACAACACAAGCAAAATTGGAGCCATCTGCCAGTCAAACTATGAAAAACACAAAGGAAATTGAAGACAGATGGTCAAGTTGCCAACCGGTAGTCCACCCTCAGCTTCTGTACTTGTGAGCATATTTACATTGTCCATATCCCAAAACTTAATCTGGTTATCTTCACCAGCAGCCAGAATGCGATTTCTTGTTGTATCAAATTGCACTACACCAGCAGATTTCTTTCTGAAGCCGATATAAGTCCTCTTTAGAGCTCCTTCACTTTCATTCCATTCAACCAAGTGAGAATCCCCTTCTTTACTTGTTCCACAAGAGAATAACCTGAGTTTTGAAAGAGGATGGTTAAATCTCATACATGACCCACTAGAAACACAAGCCTACCTAAAAGCTTCCTGTTGCATAAATATGTAGCTAATCTTTCACTTACCTACTCCCATCAGCACTATAGAGCATTGTGGTGCACCACAACCCAGGAGCATCATAGTCAACCCTGGAGCCCACATTATCATACAGCCAAGCCTTAATTTTCCCATCAACGGCAGTTGAAAATATAAACTGCAACGATTTAGAGAATGTTACAACTTCATAGCAAAAAAATGTTCAGCACATGAAGAACATCATCAGTCTCGTCCTACAGTAACTATACCATGCTTAAAATCAATTGCTTCTAATCATGGTGTTAATATGAAACCCAATTTATAAAACAAGGTATGGAACACAATCGAAAGAGCATGAAACAAGGACCACTATAACATGGCTCATGACCATTACCTCTTTCATTTCCCTCCACATTACTATCCCCATAATAGCTAGTGAGCATAGAACAGGACACATGGTAACAAATTAATAGTGGAATCACTATTCCAACATTATCTATCTATTCAAATCTTGCAGAAGAAGAATTTAGAGAATAAAGTCATACAAAAAGACGACAGATGGTACTTCTCCCAGTTTCAACACATCTGAACTTAAACTGCATAATTCCTCAACTGGTAGCCTCAACTGTAGTAAAACTTATAATACCTTTCTATTCTAAAAACTACCTCATCCATACCAAATTTGTGCACCGATTTTCAATTGTTGTAATAAAAATCATTATTATTATTTTTTTCTTAGAAAAATGTCTTACATGAATATTTTCCTTCTGGTGGGGACAAACAGAATAAACCGGTGCCTCGTGGCCTTCGAACTGAAAGAGTTTTCTTCCAGACAAATCCCAAACCTGTAATAATTATTCAATAACTCAGCTGAAAAGGAAAAGCTAATACAAGTGTAAATGAAAAATGAATTCACGAAGTGTTTTATTTTTATTTTTTTTGATAGGCACAGAGTGTTTTATTTGACCCCACCCTTATCAACTTATCATCTCCACAGGTCACTATACAGAGTTGCTTGTTTGGATAAGAGAATGCTAAGTCATTCACACCACCTACATGAGCGTCAATCTGCCAAAATGTAGAAGCTAAAATCATTTTACGGTTGCAAATAATTTCTTTTAGAAAAGGCAGCCAAAAGTAAACAAAACATGCCTCCAAACTTTGGCATAGATCATTAGATCCTTGATAAGTGTACAGATGGATCAGATGCTTTGTAAATGCAACTCCTGCACCCCAAAAGAAAAAAAAAGTTGTAAAAGAGTAAAATAATATAGCAAATTATATATATATATGTGTGTGTGTGTGTGTGTGTGTGTGTTGCTGCACATACCAATAAAATTCCCATCTGGACTCCATGCCACACGGCTGACAGATATCGATGAATCTTTGACAATAGCAGCCTGTAAAAGAAACTCGATTACATATAGCAAATACTAATACTTTATCGGAATTCAAGCAGGGCCACAGCATCGGAAAGCATACCAACTTCAATTATCCAATCAGAAGGAAATTACCACTTCAATAATTTGACATTCAGCTTTAGTTTTCAAGAAAAATTTTCTTAACGAGAAACAGACTAGGATAGACAAATGACAGTAACCAGTGACGCCATAACTTATCCTTTTCAACTAATTTAATCTAGAGATTAATACTCGAAAAAGAATGACGTGACATAAATTTAGGCCAAATACAAATCAGTTTATTTAAAAATTTTGAATATGAGAAGCATGATTTGAAATATTTTGGTTAACTGATCAGATAACAACCTGTAACATCATAGAACAGTTTGACATATCCCATATCTTGAATGGCTTGGAAACCAGCCTCTCACGCAGCCCCACATCCCATAGTGTAATTTCACCATCTCCACAACCAACTGCCCATGAAAATTTGAACCCAGTCAGTCAAAAAAGTCAAGCTGCAGAGCGCCTAAATTAAAACTGGTAGAATCAAACAGTTGACTGGCATAGAAGGTTAGCATCCAACTTACCGACAAGTAATGTGTGATGAAAAGGATGGAAATCCATGCTTACAACAGAGGAACCCTGATGCATGGTACAAGCTACAGCTCTTGGTAGGTCGTCGAGTGACCATGTGGCTTGTTGAGAAGGAACAGGATATGTAGCCTGAAAAATTAAAATTAAACTCAAAAGCAGTAGCTTTTAACCTAGAAAACAAAAACAAAGCATGATAACTCATAACTTCATGCAATGTACATAGATTTTGCAAGAATACCTCATCAACAGACTGTGAAGCCCGCAAACGTTTCTTTAGTTGCTCATGATCAGAGCTTGGATAATCAATCATTCCAAGTGTATTTGAAGGTGCTCTTGGATGTTTCAAAACAGAAACTGTTGTAATGGATAGTACATGATGTCAGGAATATCAAGTTAAAAGCTTATACGGTAGAGTTGATTATCTGGCAGAATATTTCATTTAAAAGAAAGAATCATAGGTAATAACTGTTTGACATCAACTCTTTTTTGTCATGACATTATCTCAACAATTGCGGTGTTCTGAAACAACTAGAATACCTTGATTTGGTTGAACAGGCAACGATGAAGCAGCGACAACGGATGATTGAATTGATGAGGAAGGGTTGGCATTCATCATCCATCCTGCTAACGCATTAGCATTAGCAGCAGCCGCAGCTGGTGGAAATGGCTGTATAATAACCCCGAAAGGAAATATCTCAAGCTCAGAAAAAGATGATAAATGTTCTTACATTGATAACTTGAAAAAAAAAAGTGAAGATTTTGATCATACTACTGCATGAGCCCCAAGTGGAGCATAAGTTGCAGGCTTAGCAACAGCTGCAACTGGAAGAGTGACAGGAGTTGGTGCACGAGCCCCATTTGGAGGTGAACAACTGTGGTCTACGAATAAGGTTTTGATGTCAGGATTGGGCCTTGGGTTTTTACATAGCTGGTGCTGCCAGTTCAGACTGCAAACACCATACATCACCACGTGAGCAAAAATACTTAAATTGGTTCCAGTCACATTGTCAATGACATGAACACCAACACATAAATACCAAGATGGAAACCCAATAATGAAGATTTAAAAGCATTGAAGTTCTACCTTTGATTTATCAAAGTTCGGAGACGTGATGTCTTCAAAGATGGGAAAACAAGCTTGTCCCGGAACAGGGGATTCGCTTCTATCAGTTTTTTCAGCTCCACCAACATAATGGTCCGAGCTGATCTAGTATCACCATACTTCGATAACTGCTCATTCTCCCTGCATTAACCCCCAACTTCTCAGTTCTATATTCTTTTTCTCTTCAAATTCCAAGCAGCTAAAAAACCAAAATCAAATTACCTGAAGTTCTCTAGAGTCAAAAGCTGTGTAATTTCCTTGAACAATTCTTCATTAAATGTAGAGAAAACCTTCAAATCCTTCACTAAAATCTCAACAGCCTTCGGCCTGTCATGCCTGACCAAAATTTCAAAAAACAAAAATTACAAACAAACCACAAAATCCAAAAACAAAAGATCGACGTGACAAATTTTTCCATCAGATTTCTCAACTTGTGCATTATAGTTTAATTTTTTAAGCAACTTTACAAATGCAAACCAAAACGTGAGAAACCACCAAAACTGCCGCCGCAGTTTTTTTTTTTAAAGTTTTTTTCAAATACAAAATAACTAAAAAATAAAGTACCTGTCAAGAGCTTCTAGATACTTCTGTTTTCTGATCTCGAAAAAAATCTTCATGGAGTAACGATTATCGTCAACTTTAGTGAATCCAGAGAGGTACTTTTCAATTTCATCCCATTCTCCAGCTAAAGCTTTTTCTTCAAAATATTTCATGTTGAAGAAAAAGCCTGACTCTTGCTCCAATCTAAATCAAATATTCAAATCAGTGACATCACGACCGTCAAAGCTCAATCAAACGGTTATATAAACAAGATATATTTTTTAAAAAAAGAGCTTATTACCTGTGTACAGACTCCTTGAATTTCTCTTCGTCGAGAAATTGAAGAATTAGAAACACCAATTCTCTGCTTAAAGACGACATTTTTAGCTCGAAAATGAAACGTATGCAGGAAACGAAATAGATTAAATCATTAAACGGTGAGTCTTAGTTTAGAATTTAAGCCTTATGAAGAGAAGAGAGGTTGAGGACAGAAAACGACGGCGTCTTTTCTCTTAGGCGATTGATTTCTAGGGTTTGCATTTCCATGCTTCGCTTTCAACGAGAACAGTCATGAGAAGAAAGAAAGAAAAGGCGAAAAAAGCTGCCAAAAGAAAAAGATAAAGAAGAGAGAGAGTGTGCGTGAGAGATGACTTGTTCTCACTTTCTTCGATGCGTTTTGCAGTGTCTTTGTTTCTCACCGACCTATCAGTGATAAGTTCCCTAGCGTATCAGTGGAATGATAAGTTATCAGATCTATGGCGGCCTGATCAGGCAAGTGCGCGTTGCCTGTGGGGCTGTGTTCCTGTGTGATGAGTATATTTTCGCACGAAAATGGAGGTGAAAGAATAAAATAATATGTGACTCCCTAGTTTTTGTACAATAATAAAACAAGAATATAGTTTGAATATTATTTCACTAATCTTCTTACAATGATGCGTCAATAACGAGGCTTCAAAGAATTAGAGAATAAATGGTGGTTCAAGTCACTTGATAAGCTTCAAAGCTTGTTAACGGAATTGTATTATCACGTAATGAGCTTTAAACATTTAACTTTTGGGTCCGGCTATCTTCAAACTGCTTTAAGATAGAGCACTCATTCATAATCACACGATCAAAATTATAATGAGTTTTTTACAAATTATCATTTTGAGTGTGTGGTTAAAATTCGTACTCCACTATAAATCAACTCCAATATAGTCGTAGCCTTAACTTTTTTATTTATTATATTTTATTAACACATTGGGTTTAGGTGATTGATTATTATTATTAGTTGATTAAATTTAAGAATATGAAAAGAATCATGTGTAATTTCATTGGCCTATAATATGTCTTTGTTGTTTTTTATATTTAAGAAAAATAAAAGAAGATTTTGTAATTTTAAATCTTAGAAGACGAAGTACACATATTTAAGTATGGACGTTCATATCAGTAGCCATATAGTTTTAACATAATTACTATTTTCATATTATAAGTATTTGGTGATTTTCTTTTTTAAATAAAGTTCTTCAAAAGATACAATAGACAAAATTGTCATCTAAGAAATCAATTATGATTGGATGTCCTAATTCTAAAAGATTTAATTGAGGAAGATGGAAAGATAATTATCATGACTATAGTAAAAAAACCAAATTCGTGAAGAAGTTATTTCAAACAATCATAGATGATTGAAGAATAGATGGCCTCTTAAATTAATAAAATAAAAATATTTCCAATTAAAATGAAAAAGACAAAAACACTTAAAAAATTTCATCTAAATGCGTCGAATTGTATAATGCAAGTAATTCTTTCTATTTACCTCAATAACAAAACATTAAAATATCGCAGCTGTGTTAATTAATTTCAAACTATATCATTATATATGGTTTTTATAAAAGACAGGGACTTAGATGTTATTACTCCGAATAGAATGATACTTGTTGTGGTGCTTACGTGGTGAGTTTTTAGTCGCTAATGGAGGATGCGGGGTGTGAGAGGGGAAGTAGAGAAACGTGGCAGCGAAACTAGAAAGTGATTGCGGAATCGAAGCTGGGAACTCAAGTCTATTTTGAATACAAGTACTAACGTCCACCACGTCATGTCGCCTTGTCGGAAGATTACGTGGCGTTCTGTCTTGCGGAGTTTTCTTTAATGTTGTAATTTTTTTTTTATCATAATGTAATGGTCAAATCTCCTAAAATTTTACTTTTCAACTCTAGAATATTTTTAAAATATCAATAAGTCCGTTGAAATTTTTTTTGTTTAAATATTATTTTCTAGAAGGGAAAACTATGGACAAAAACTTAATCAATATTTCCCAATATTTAAATTTGTAACTAGGTAAATAAATTTATTTAATCCTAAAATAAGTTTATCTAAAAGTAGATAACCACGATAAAAAATATAATAAAAATTCTTAAGTATAAAATGAATTATTCAAATAGAAGAATGTACTTAGAGATTCAAATATTGAAACTCTTATTGTCCAAAATAAATGGTTATTAATACTACCCTTTTCGACCGGTCCTAATATATACTCCATAAAGAATTGTATCATTGCTTTATAATTGTATTATTACTTTTATTATAGATCAAAGTTGTCCCATGTGATATTTCCAAATTTCAAGGTCACTATTCTTGATGGCTGAATCGAATGACAAATTTTATAAACGTTTTGAGCAAAACGATTTGATTGTAGTCATTTTCTAGATGATGTCCTCGCTCCTCACATGACCAAGCAACCACATTATAATAAAAGACACTCACAAATTGATCATCATATTCAATTTCAATTGTTAATGCACTTTATCTTCCAACCAATCTTACCCACGACCCAACTACATTTGTTTTCCTTGCTGCCAAACATTAAGACTTTTAGAAAAATATAATATAAGGTTCGATAATGCCTTCTCATTTACAAATATTTTTCCTGTAGAAGCCAAGGTAATTAATAAATAAAATATTACCTTAGTGTTATACCATTAGGTGTTAGGTTGTTGAAAAACAATAAAAATGCCAACTAAGCTCATACTTGATTTCTATTTTAATTCCTTAATGATGTATATTTAGGAAATTCTATAGTAAAAAAAGTCCATATTCAAGTACTTTATATATAACTGTATAGAAAATTGAGTTGTTATTAAATTATTAGAAAGAGCCTATCTTTTTTTTTTTGTGTAAAATTAAGAAAGTATTTTATCAAAACTTATATAGTCATAAAATTTATTTTTTTACGACATTAATGAAGTCCTCTAGTCTGTGGTCTGTGTTCATTAGCTTTGTGTTGATCAAAGCTAATCCAAAATTTAATGGCAATATTATCAGTAAATTTTTAATGGAATGTTAAGGGGGAAAAAAAAAACAATTGTGGAGCCAATTTTTGTTATCATTAACTTTTGAATACAAGTGAATAAATTAGTTTTTTTTTTAATAGATGCCAAATATGATTGGCCCAGTTCATTCTGAAACCCCAAGACCGAAGTCAATCTCGAAGTTGAACCGAATAGGTTTCGTCTGATGTAGGCTTGGCAGTGGATCGGGTCGGGTTCAGGCCATGTCAAGTCCTAACGTTACCCTTAAAAAGTTGACTCTTATGTCTTATCGAATCATCATTGGGCTCGAGTTTTATCTAAGTTTAGCCATCATTTTTTTTACTTTTTTATTTTTAACTTTTAAAGTATGACTCATATTATCCATTCTTTATTAGTATTGTACCTTTTTTATGTTAAAATTGGTTGCAGGGAATTTAATAAACTATTTTTATTTTAGCTTTAACAAGAATATAACATGTAACAATTAAAACAAATTAACAGAAAAACCAAACTAACAGCACAATAAAAAAACAAATACAAAATAACTAAATTAATACAAAATAAAGATAAATATACTTAAGGTATGGTTATGACAGTATGTGGTTTGGTGTTCTAATAACTTCTAAGTTTTATTTTTGTAAAAAGTTAATTTAAGGTTTAGGATCAATGAGGGCATTTTGGTAAGGCCATAACCCTAACTCGAATGTCATTGGGTCCTAATTTATTGAACCTTCATCTAACTCTTAGGGTATGTTTGGTTGAAGGATTAAAAGTGGGGATTGAACTCTTTTAAATTTTTTTTTTTTGTCATATTCTCATGTTTGGTGCTGTCAAGAATATTAGGATTTAGTTATTTTGGGCCCACAAGATCATCTCAATTTTGTAAAGGAAATTATCCTAAGGGGGGCCATGAGATTAGTTATTATTGGATTATATTGATAACTCAATTAAACATAATAATTTATAAATATTAAACTTATAGTAATATGTGATAAATGTAATCAAAAATATTGATTTTAATAATGTAAATAATAAATTATACTAAAAATATTATTAATTTCACATTAAATTAAAATTCATTTTAATTTACTTTATTATTAAATATTTTTATAATTTCATATTTACATTATAAATTAATATTAAAAATATAAAATTTTATAAATAATAGATTATTGAATAAAAAATAATATAAATATCATAAATATATTTAACAAAATAAAATAAAAATTATACAAATTATGATTTATATTTCACTAATATCATTGAGGTAGATTTGTATAATTAATGATACAAAATTTTAGTTTATAATAATAATAATAATTTGAAAATTATAATATTATAATATAAGGCATGATTATTTATAATTTAATCCAATATTACACCAAATACAATATAATATTATATATAATATAGTATTATCTAATTCACTCCTATCTTATCAAATCCGATTCAATTCAATCCAATCCAATCTAGCTAGCTACCAAACGAGCGCTTAATCTTTAAAATCTGGACTAAAGTCCTAAAAATTAAGATACAATCAATTAGACCAAAGACCGGATCGGATTTTTTGCCATATTTACTCTCCCTCCCATGAGAAATGAGAAGTGAGTCAAATCTTTGCTTTTCATGTGTGCCAATAGACAAAAGCAAACTATCAATTTTTTCCCCCTTGATGTTGAAATTGAAACGTGTCAAAGGTTCATCGTGTGGGACCGACTCTTATCTGATTGGTTTTTTTTGAACCACCATGTTAGCCGATAATACGGATTTATTCTCGCAAGTACCAGATCACACGGTGGGCGAATCAGGAGCGCTCAATGGTCGGCTAATGGTGCACTCGCCCTTGTTGATGTTGACATACAATTAGTAAAGGCGATTATTGTTTTTTTTTTTTTAATTTAAAAAAAAAACTAAATAAAAATGTTTTCGTTACTCAAGCAATGAGACTGACTACATGTGCCGGGCAATCCCTGTAGCCACATAATATAATATAATATCAGAACAATACTTTCAGATATTTTTTTAAGTAAATTATTGTACTCTTTATTAGTTTTTTTTTACGAATCATTAGATAAATGTAAACTATTTTTGGTATCAAACTTGTATGGTAGAAAGTTTACAACAACTTTTCGGCCTGTGGGCCTATATGTATGAGTTAATTCGTCGTTTCTTGGGCCATTAAACGGCCTCGTATTGTGGGCCTTGTAGGAACTAACAGCCCATAAACATTAACATCCCCCGCCCGAAGAGTTAGAAACCCCAAAACCCTCGCAAGAACCGCAAAAAGCACAAGCGGTTACAGTTCGCGGAGAAGAGAAGACACAAAGATTTGAGCAGTTGAGCTGAAGCTTCAATGGCGGCGAAGAACAGACCAGAAACCAACAAACCCGTGAAAAGAATATTCGCAAAAACCGAACCGAGTAACCCCGCTTCGAAGAAGCCGAAGCTCGCGGGTTCAAAACCCTCAGAAGTATCTCAAAGCAAGGACTTTAAGAAGCCTTTCAATCCAGATAAACGAAAACAAAAACCATTTAAATCCGAGCTCCAGAAAACGGATGGGAACAAAGAAAAGAATCAATCCTTAACGAAGCGCGAGCTTCGGCTTCGTGCCAAGGTTTTATTTTTTCGTTATTTTTTGCAAATTGTTCTTTTTTAAAGTTTAGTTTTACATTTTTCTCATACACTGGTGTTTTTGGTTTAATTACAGGAACTGGCAGAGGCTAGGAAGAAGAAGAGGAAGAGGCATTACGATTTGGAGCTGGTATGCATTTTCTTATTTTTTGTCCACTTCATTCATAATTAGGATTGAAGCTATGTGTTGTACATTTGTGATAGAAGGAATAAAGCCGAAGAATTTTAATTTTTTTTTGTGCTGGGGTTGGTTAAAACATGTAAAATAGCTGAGACTGCGAGCTCTTGTTGACTAAGCAAATTTTATTTTCATCTTGATAGGAGCTTGCATCACTGTGGGAGAAGATGAGGCAGCGGAATATTGCTAAAGAAACTAGATCAAAGTATGAATTTTGGTGCAAATGTTATATTCACAGTTATTAATTGTGTTATTTTGAATGTTTTTCTTTCTTTTGATTAGATTGATAAGTGAAGCTCTGCAGAAGATGAAGGGAAAGATCCCAGAAATTGCTGGCTCCCATGTTTCCTCTCGTGTTCTTCAGGTAATTTTTGGAAACTTTGTGCGGGAATTTTTGTATTTACATCTGTGATTTTTTCGCCTTAAGTTTGTTCCTTTCATGTTTCTTTCACCTCAGACTTGCGTCAAGTATTGTTCACAAGCTGAAAGAGATGCTGTTTTTGAGGAGCTTCAGCCACATTTTCTCTCCCTAGCTGATAACACTTATGCAGTTCATCTCGTGAAGAAAATGATAGATAATGGTATGATTTAGCCTCTAAGAATTAAAAGAGAAACTTTAGTATTTTGCTTGAATGAATAATTCGTATATGTTGTTCTTGCTCTTGTAACCCTCTACTTTGAGATTATTTGATGACGCTCTTATGTTCTATTTGTAGCTTCAAAGAAGCAGCTGGCAGGGTTTATCTCAGCACTCCATGGGAATGTTGCTTCCCTTCTTCGACACATGGTTGGATCTGTTGGTACGTTATTACCATCTCAGTCTTTGCTTTTTTATTTTCAATGTGAAAAGTAGAATGGCCCAATTATGGTAGTAATCTTATACGCACATTACAAGGGTTGGGACTTGGCACCTAAGAGTCTTTGGTTTTAAAATATGTTATTACGTGATAAAGAAAAAGAAAATCCTTAGTTCAGTTTCCAGCAGTAATTTTGTATAACTTAATGTAGGTAGACTTGCAATTTCCTGGGATTTATAAAGAAATGAAACCTGTCTCACTATAATATGATTTAACTAATTGATTCATCTGCAAGAAATTTTGATGACGTCCTGGTAGGAATCTGGTCTATCTATCATTGACCCTTTCTGTTTTATAAAGTTTCTCACTCTTTTTCTTTTCTTTCCAGTTGTCGAGCATGCATACCAACTGGGAAATGCAACTCAAAAACAAGAGCTTCTGGTAGAATTGTACTCTACAGAGCTTCAGTTGTTTAAGGACCTGGTGTCAATCAAAGAGAGCAGGTAAACCAAAGAATTAACATTCTTTCATCAATGAATCCACTAATTGATGATCTGTTTTAGCAGGATAGTTGCAGCAATATCTTGTGCAACTCCGAGGATTCTATTACTTTCCTTTCCTTTTTCAATTTTCCATTTTTCCTTTTTGGTTACAATTAAGTTTCATTGAATAGTCATGGGCATTTGTTCTATTGAAAAAAGACATTGTAGTGTTGTACCGGGGAGGTTCGTTTCTTTGGCATTTGGCAAGGAAGACTGCATTATTGAACCTCTGTTCTTGAAGAAAATTCTTTAATGGATGATTAAAGGGATTCATGGTTCTCTCTTGTAAATGCTTGTGAAAATTGATTATAATGTATTGCAATAGGCATGTATGGATTTTCTTAAAAGTTAAAATCTGTTCACAGCATTTTCATTGGGCCATTTCATGTGGAATTGGAAATTCACAAGCAAGGTCTTGGTTCTGTAGCCAACCGTTTAATCTTTTTTAATCTGCGTTAGGTTGGTCGATGTAATTTCAAAGCTAGGCCTGCAGAAAGCATCAGTGCTGAGACATATGGCTTCTGTAATTCAACCAATTCTAGAGAAAGGAATTATTGATCATTCTATCATACACAGAGTCTTGATGGAGTATCTCAGCATGGCTGATAAGGTGTGTTTGAGATTTTTATATGCATTCCGTAAATTATGAGAAATTCTGTAGTATTTTCTTCACTTGTAATCTTTTTCTCTTCTAAGTCTGGTCTGTTGACAGTCCTCTGCTGCAGACATAATTCAACAGTTGTCTGGCCCACTCCTTGTTCGTATGATCCATACTAGGGATGGTTCTAAGATTGGTATGCTTTGTGTCAAGCATGGGAGTGCAAAGGTTTGTTGCAATTGATATTAGATTTTATGAATCTCTCTGTTCCTTTCCCTCCACAACCCCCCCCCCCCCCCCCCAAACACACCCCAAAAAAAAAAA
>NW_006261964.1:1344971-1412011 GCF_000493195.1 Citrus x clementina
CTTCGTAAACTTTTTACATTATGTTGATGACTAAATTTTAAGGAAAGTTTGGAATGTCCTTGATTGAGAAGTGGGTTGTTCTATTAAGCATTTCATTTTATGTGATACAACACTTGGTATTTCCTTTTAGTTTAATGTTTATTACATTCCTACCTATGAGATGTTGTAGTATGTTTGTACACAGGTATCTGACTGGAGACCACCAGACAGTCCTCCAAGTTTAACTTTACTCTTTTGATAATTCTACATTCCAAATGGTTTTTACAAATTTCAGAATGGAAGACGTGTGCTACTGCAGCTACTACATCCTAACTGTTCACGTTATCTCAGCCCTGATGATCTGGGCTCCCTAAATTTATCTATTCCTTCTCTTTGTGCCAAGGTAAAATGAAGAGAGATATTTTCTAGACTATCTTACACTAGTGATGTGGATCTGCTGCAACTTAATCTGATCTTCCCTCTCTCAAATCAGGAAGGGTCAGAAGTAAATTCTGAAGCAAAGAACAATGAATCTAGCAAAGAGATGGCTGACCAAGAAGTAGTAGCAGTTCAGGCTGATGAAAGTACAAGTCCAGCTGAGAATCTTCCCTTAGCTGAGGGTGGGAAGAAAGACCCTCGTGTAAGAAGGCAAGAGTTGTTGGTCAGCAGTGGACTAGCTGAGGTTTGTGGCTTTGGTTAGACTTCTAAGTTGGCAATTGTATTTGAAGGATTTCTAGTATTATTTGGATGTTTTGCATCCATCATGTCTAGTGTCTAGCTTGAATTGCTTGTTTGTTCTGTGTTGCAGAGTATGATCGATGTATGTATTGAGAATGCAGGAGAATTGCTTAGATCAAATTTTGGCAAAGAAGTCTTATACGAGGTAGTCAAATTGTTCATTGCCAATTGTTATGCTTATGATGGTATTGCCTAAATTGCCAAAGGTTTGTTGGCTGAAGTTCTGTTGGAAATTGGAAATTTCATTTTTCCCAAAAGGAAGCAATAGGTTTTTTTCCGAAAATTCCTATTTATGTGCACAGACATGCACATGTGACATGGAACATCTGAGTTGGCCCTTTTTCAATGTGTTTGCCCCATAATGTCTCAACTAATCAAATGTGACACATACAGGTTGCAAAAGGGGGCTCTGATGACATTCTTTGCCCAACCTTGGATGACAAGTTGAACACCTTGCATGAGACTATAGCATCTCTTGCATCAGAGTCCAAATCTGAAGCATCCGAAGAGGAGCATGTCCTTGAAAATTTCCACTCCAGCCGCACTATTAGGAAACTAGTCATGGACTGCCCAAAATTTGCTTCCACTTTATGGAAGAATGCTTTAAAAGGGAAGTCTGAATTCTGGGCCCAAGGTCACAGGTGAGGCTAAATTTGCTTTCTACTTGCAAGTTTACCCAATTATAAGATAAGTTCATGTGAATTTTGATGTATGTACTAATTTCCATTGCTGTGATTGCAGTTGCAAAGTAGTAACTGCTTTCTTGGAATCTTCAGATTTTAAGGTCCGTGAATTGGCAAAGACGGAGCTGCAGCCCTTGATAGATAGTGGCTCCCTCAAAATCCCTGAAGCCAAGCAACTGCCAAAAGAAGTTTAGTTGCTTCATCTCTTGTGGTGGAAGAGCAAGATTCCTTTTACAATGGAATAGAGGTGGTATAATTGAATCATGGGCTAATTTGCATCTGTACTCAACCCCGCTTAAAGCAATCCATGAATCTAATGGGAGATAAAGTGATCAAATAGGCAATTATTGGTCTCTGATGAGTGGGATTCAAGGCATCTGGCATGATCCTGTTTTTCCCAGATGGATCCGAGGAATTACAGAGTGAAAGATAGTTCTAATATATTTTGGATTTTAGCTTCAATTTCTGTAAAACATGAAAGAAGGTGGCTATAAAATTTTGATGTATTACTTATATATTTTCTGTTTTCACTTTCGTGGTTGATGTTGTGTTTCAGTTCTGATGTATACAATTATTTATTTAGAGGCATTTTGATTACTAAAAAAGCAATGCGGATGTAGTCTTGATAAAAGAAGAGATTATGCAATTCGCATTGTATTTTATTAATGAAACGTTAAATCTGAATGCCGATTTATGAACGGATACAAGTGGATTTGCTCTTAAACATTCCCCTCTGTGGTCTGCTCTCAAAGATTGGTGAATCATAACACATCCCGCTTGCCTCATCACATTTTTCCATATTTTCCCTAGGAAAGTACCAGAAACTCTGTGGTTTGATAAACATTCTATTTCGGAGATGCGGGTATCCTTGAAAGAGATAGTTGGATGGATCAAAGATAGGAGTCTCTTTCTGGGTCCTGTGGCGACTTTGGAACAAATTGCTTGATGGATTAACAAGTAGAGATTCCTTCCTTGATGCAGCAGCACTCAAACAGTTCTCTATCACTTTCGCCTCTTCTTTGAATCTTTCCTTTATGTCCCTCAGGTTTCTCAGAATTTTATAAGATCTTGACCAGGCAGCCGGATTCCAAGCCTTGTATTTTGATGTACGTGAATTCACAGGTGACTTGCAGCTTGTGTAGGGGATTCTGTTGCATTCAATGCAAAACTTTTTCCATCTCTCCAAATTAAAAGCTCTTCTCTTGGCAGTGTCTGAGAGACATGTATATGCCTGCAGCCAGAAATTTAACCAGCATTTAGAATAAACAAGATATTTTTTAAGGGTGTGTGGATCCAAAGCGCCGTCACTTTAATTTACTGGTATTGTGGAATGAGATAAACAGTTCTCAAGTATCAATGATTGAAAACTTACTGTTATTGTGTAAATGTTAAGCTTTGTTGCACTTGCATGCTTAAATATCTGAACTCAAAACAAATGGAATTACTTCGAATATCCTACTTATTTATATGAGCCCACTCAAACCTCATATTTCCAAAACAAAACATTAACAGCTAAGAGATGAAATTGTAGATTTTTTTTTTCCTCTCTCTCTGGAGGTTGGTCCCATTATGAGTGCAATATTGCCAAATGAATGTGCTCCTACCAAACTATCAGATGCTGTTGGTAAAGTTAAAGATCACATGAACCAAATTCTGTTGTCAAATTGAATGATGTTTGTTACCTTCTCTCTCTACGATATTGTCTAGTGGGACAACCCCTACTAACTGTCTCATCCATTACCCCGAGACTCTAATAATGCAACCATTATAGTACCAGCATTTAACACTTTCCTGGCCTCCGTTCTCTTTCTTGTCATTTTTTTTTTGGGCAATCTTTTAGGTGGTTGTGTTTGTGCTTGAACTTGTGACCCAATTCATCATTTAGAAGTCTTGTAAATTGTGCAAAGGAGAATACATTAGGGTCTTTTTTTTAAATAAAAAAATTATCTCATTATTTCCTAATATTAAAACCGTGAAAAAAAAAAAAAGTGAAAAACCACCATCCTCTACTGTCAATCTAATATAATAATATCAAAGTTGTGTATTAAGAGAAACACATTTATAATTCACAAGTAAAGTTTGATTTCTGAACATCAATTACAATATCAGTAAAGAAATAAGGTATTAAAACGACAGAGATTTGAATAATGGTCAAAGTGAGAAAGGGATTCAAGCGTTATTCTTGCATTGTGATGAAATTAAAAAAAAATGACCCATCTCAAAGAAGAATCACATTTGCATAATTAATGTGCCGAGATTTAACAAAAACATGAGAATCTATAAATCTAACCTCTGAAATAAGCTTGAATGCAATCTCAGCTTTGCGGTGCTTGTTCTTGTCTGGATGAAGTTGCAGAGCTGTACACAAAAAAACACAATCCCCTATCATCAATTCACGTACATGATGTAAGTACAATGTCGATGCATTCACTGAAGAAACTTACCAAGTTTATGGTACCGCTTTCGGATAGTTTCTATTGTTGCTTCTTCGTCAACCTATTGAAATCAATGCAAAAACTTAAAATCTTGAATGAAAGAAAGATACCCAGATGAAGATTGATCAACATAAAGATCAAGAAAGCTCGAAAAGCTTACACCGAGAAGGCGGTACCAGTCGATGAAATGTGACTCGGCGGGGCTTGGAGGACTAATGCGCCTGTGAGCACAGCCAATGGCGGTTGTTGAAATGGAGCAAATTTCTAGAACTAACTTGGATTTCATATCTGAATCTTCTTTATCAAATATCCCCATTTGACAAAACTTAAAGAAAACTTGAACAAGAATCAAAGAATGTGATTTTTTTTTTCTTTTTTTTTTTGGGAAATGAGAGTGGAGCGGTTAAGAAAAAAGAGCAAAGTTTTCGGGAGAGTTTTTTTGAAAGTGGATCAGTTGGTGGGAAGAGAAATAGCGAGAGAGAGCCTCGCGTTGATTTTGTCACGTGGTTATTTTTTCAGCCGCTTTGGAAGTGCTTTTACAGGAAGTGATTTCATTGATAGCCGGTTTATTTTATTTTTTTTGGGTTAACTAGCTGTTGACAATTTTGAAAAAAAAGTATCGGTATTCTTAAGCCTTAATTGGGCAATTAAATTTGCAGCCCTATATGGTAGTGGAATATAACTGTCATAAAAACTTGAATTATGATTTTTTAATTATGCCATTTTATGTGCTTTTCAGATTTTTTCTGAGGATCTTGTAACATGCTTGAGATTTATTTTCTTTAATATATTTGCTCATTTAATGAACACAAATTATTTCATCACAGGAAGTTTTGGTGATTAGAATAACAGCAGGGCTTTTCAAATGAAACGTTTTTTGCAGCAAACAAGAGATCAATGTGATGCCGATGAGTCAAGAAAAGAAACCGACGGAGTGATAATGGGATTTAGAAGAGGCCAATAGGAAAATAAAGTTGAAGCCAAAGTTTTATGTATTTTTCATTAGTAGGTGACATTGAATTCAACAAGGGTAATTGAATAGAAAAATTGAATTCTAAAACAGAATTCGTGTGACCCAGGAGCGTCCAATATGCCGTGACCCACATACATGATGCCTAGTTGAATGTTGGAAGTTTGAAAATTTAGCAATTGCATCCAACACTTGATCATGAGAAGGTGAAATACATATCCCTTTTTGGCTCCTACTTCCATGTATAAATTTTTATTTTCTCTCATTATAATAATTGATAAATCATAAAATAAACGACATATTAGGCTTGTCTCTCACCTAAGTCTTTCTCTCTCGATCTTAAAGATAGGTATCGAAGTTTATTGATAAAATAAAATAAAAAAACCTGGAGGAGAAAATTTAAATATCTCTTGTAGAGAGTAATTTACCGCCAAATGTGGAGACACGTTATAAAAGTGATCCTTTTACAATTTTGTCTGAGCATTGTGTGGGTCAACTTGGAATCTAGAGAATTGGGCTTTGATTGTTTTTATTTTATGGTGTTTGGATTTGTCTGCTAAGCTGGAATCAACAGGATTTTGCGCGTTTCACTAGGACTGACTCTGCTCGGGTCACCAATGTCCCTAATACGTAGGTCGATTAGAGCAATCGCAAAATTTACGGTGTAGCTCCTCGAGTTGGAAGAATTCTAAAACCAATGCATAATATTGTTGTTTTCTTCATTAAATGATAATAATAATGCTGCATAGTATTGTTAATTTCTTTATATTTGGCTTCATTTGTAAATTCAACGTTTTAATTCATCCAATGCAGATTCTTCTTTCTGTCACCATTAATAAAGCTACTTACCTAGTTTTAGATCCCATTTAGATAATGACACTAGAAAGAACAATTATTATTATTATTATTATTATTGTTCTGATTGATGACTGTTGACAGGAGATAGTTCAATTCTTATATTCGAATAAACATAGTATAAAAATGACCAAAAATAATGCACAAATGATTTGCAAATGACTTATAAGATTGTACAGCGTCGTACGAGCGATCATAAGCAATAAACAAATAACATACGAGTGTAATGTCTATCGTGTATATAATATATATACAAGAAAATAGAGAATTTTGCTAAGTTGAAACGTCAAATTTTCAGCCATTAAAAAGTAGGACCAATCGGAATAAATTCCGCAAACAAACCCAATAATGTTGGGCTTTATTAAGCTCATCACTCGCATCATCCTCTCACATCACGGTCCAAAAGTCCAAACTCCGAAACCATCGTTATGGGGCCCACTTAAAGATTTACGTGTGGAGTTGGATCCAGCCTAGCCAGTCTTCATGGCCCCACGATCTGTGGGCCCCACCTTCCAGCGCCACACATTTGTCCTCATCTTCATTAATCATAGTTCATTCTCCCACTCCATAATTAAAAATAAATAAATAATAAACCCGTGAAAGAAAGGGAACGCACCGGATTTACCTTTCGTCTCATCCACCACTATCAACTGAGATCCCTGACGTGCGCGCCCCTCTTATCTGTTTCTTCTCTGCATCAACGTGCATTTTCCATACTTACCAAAACACCCTTCCCATTCTTCGCAAATCTGCCTAAAATTTACTAAAGAGGTTAGGATATTCTAGTACTTTAAATACCCCTGCTTCTGACACAAACTCAACTGAAAACTAAAAACTAAAAACTAAAAGCTAAACCAACTGAACCCAAAACAAAGCTTCCTCGACGTTTCGAAATCGACACTCCTCTCTCGTTATAAGCCCATTATCTTTCTCTTAAAAATTTCACTTTTGCCCCTCGCGTTAGCTAGCTATCCTTTTCGTTTCCATCTCAAAAAGAATTTCAGATGTTCTGATCTGGTCTTCGAAACGGATGGCTGCGGGAACAATGGCGACGGCGGCGGCCGCGGCGGTGCTGCTGTACTATGTGCTGAGCCGTAGAACGGCGTCGAAAGATGCGGAGGACTGCGGAGATTTATCGAAAGCGAGCAGATCGGTGAGGAGACGGATTGTTAGAAGGCCTGCACAGGCGCCTGCCACGTGGATTGAGACCATCACTACCTTGTCTGAAACGCTGCGTTTTACTTACTCCGAGACTTTGGGTAAATGGCCGATTGCTGACCTCGCTTTCGGCATCAATTATCTTTTGCGAAAACAAGTAAGTTCATTTCTTTCAGCTCTGTTTCTTTGTTCTATCAAAAAAATGTAAGAAATTTAGCTTCTTTATTTTTTTATTTTTAAAAAAAATCTTATGTGTATCTTGTTCTCAGCTGATTTAATTTATGGTGAAAAAGAAACTCAATGCATGTTATTAAGATTTTGTGTACTGTTATTTGAGGTATTTTATAACTAAAAATTTTTTTTTTTTTTTTTTAGTCATTTTAATTGAAAAAACAGTATAAACTTTCAGGGTTTTAAGCTTGAACTATTGATTTGATACCTTTGAGTTCATGGAATGCTATTAGAAGATTGGATTATTGGTGATCTTGCTTGTCTTATTCGTCTTCCTGCTGTATTTCTTCGATTTTCTTCTGTATTGCGAACTAATGAATATCTTCTTGTTCTGTTTTCTTGCTGTTTGATGTTATCGAGTGTTATTTTATTGCAGGGTAATTTTCATGTTGCGAGTGTATATGCTGGCAATGAGAGCATACAACTAGAAGGCCCTGAAATTATTGTTGAATTGAATAACTTATTGAGGTTATTGACTCTATGCATGCTCTTCTCAAAGAAGACATTTCCAGTCTTTTTAGAGTCTGCCGGTTACTCTGAAGAAGAAGTCCTACTTCAAAAACCGAAGGCGGGGGTAGGTCACTTTCTGCACTGCCTCTGTTTTTAGTAGGTGGTCACAGTCTGAATGCATTTTGTTTTGAATTAACTTCTTGAAGTTGATTAGCTTTTTCGTAGGTGTATATGGTGGTTTGAAATTTTGGACATAGAGTTGAATGTATTTTTAGAAATACTAGGGATTGGTGACACTAATACCAGCTAATTTCAACTGAAATTTTGGACATAGAGTTGACTGTATTTTTAGAAAGACTGGGGATTGGTGTGAATAATACCTGTTAATTTCAATTCAGAATTTATGATTCTGTGTTACCAAACTTAGTACTAGGAATGTTCTATACTAAGCATGGGTAAGTGATAAAGGAATCTTGATATTTTATTTACTTCAATGTTGTGTTGAAATACTGTTGTCAACTGTTCCCTTGATATGATTGCACTAAAAGAAGCTGCATGTTTGTATGGCTTCCAATTTCTACTAAAAGAAGCTGCATGTTTGTATGGCTTCCAATTTCTTAGTAATTCCTTTTTATTCTATTTACCTTGGATTATCTAGGGAGCCTGAATTGGCAAACTTTGTTTTATTTGATTTTGAAGATTACTAGAGTGATGTTTTTTTAATGTTCACCATAATGATTGCAGCTTCTGAAGCCCGCTTTCACAATTATACGGGATAGAAATTCAAAATGTTTCCTTCTATTGATTCGTGGTACTCATAGCATCAAAGATACACTAACAGCAGTAACTGGTGCGGTGGTCCCTTTCCACCATTCTGTTTTACATGATGGTGGGATAAGCAATTTGGTTTTAGGATACGCGCACTGTGGAATGGTTGCTGCAGCTCGTTGGATTGCAAAGCTTAGTACACCTTGCCTGCTTAAGGCTCTTGGTGAATATCCTGACTTCAAAATTAAGGTAATCGATGCGTATCTTCTTGACAATCATCTTGTTAATCCTAATTTTTCTCTTGCTTTGGGTCAAAGGAGATGCCCTGGGGCAAATAAGATGGTTTACTGGTGCCTACACCCAATGGTTGCATTCACTGGTGCCTACACCCAATGGTTGCATTCAAGTCAATTTCATTTTGGAAATTCATTTACAGCATAAATGAGCTATATTTTGATGTTTCTGTCAACATTCATATAAATAGATTTCGGTCCTCCGAAAATATTTTGCATTAACTGAAACCTCTCTATTTTCTACCTGTTAATCAATTTGATCTTTGTCAGCAAATCCAGATTCATAGTATCTAATAATTCATGGATGTTGATGTCAACTTCCAGCCGTTAGAAGGTGTTATTGGATGTTGAAACACTATTATTATAATCCCTCTCCATCACTAGATATCTCGTTTTGGAGAAAGCATTTTTTTCCTCCTTTTTTCGAAACATATTATCATCATTCTGTTATAATTACTTATATGGGTACTGATCTTATTTGTTGCTACAAGCTTTCTTGTCCTTGGTATGCGGACCTGATCCAATGCTTCATTTTCATATTCAGATTGTTGGGCATTCACTGGGCGGTGGTACTGCTGCACTATTAACTTATGTTCTGAGAGAGCAGAAAGAGTTCTCCTCTTGTAGTTGTTTCGCATTTGCACCAGGTAATTACTGGCTACTTCATTTTTCTGTCTCTTTTTGTTCCATATGTAAATGATAATAACTCTGCTTTAGCGTGATTTGCTATATCTAACTGCTTGAAGTACTGTTTTGCAGCTGCCTGTATGACGTGGGATTTGGCAGAATCAGGCAAGCACTTTATTACTACTCTTATTAATGGATCTGATCTAGTGCCTACATTCTCCACTGCTTCTATTGATGATCTTCGTTTTGAGGTTCTGTATCTGTTTCTCTTTAGTGGAAAAGAATCTATGTTCTCTATAACATCGATCCTTAACGATCATAGTCTAAACTGTCTTGTATTATTTAATGTCACAATCCTTTTTCAAATTCTCAACAGGTCACAGCATCATCTTGGTTAAATGATTTGAGGGACCAGGTCGAACGTACAAGGGTCCTGAATGTTGTTTATCGTTCAGCATCTGCTTTGGGGTCTCGCTTACCTTCTATAGCTAGTGCAAGAGCTAGGGTTGTTGGTGCAGGTGCTCTTCTACGACCTGTCTCCAACAGTACTCAGGTAATGTCTAGGCCACTCATCTAGTAATGCGACTTTCATAATGTTTTCCTTTGTTTGCCATGAATTGAGCATGACGTAATGGTTATCCTGACACATTAATTTGAGTCTTCTGAATTACTTATGGTAGAATATTAAACTTCCATCCAAGGTTCTTCCTGCAGCTTCTCCCCTCCCTCTGAGTTGTTGCTTCTATGTTGAGACTATAACATTTGATTTATGCTTGGAAAATTTTAGGTTGTAATGAAGCGTGCAAAGAATGTTGCTGAAGCTGTGGTCAAAACCCGCCCATCTCTGTCATCATGGTCTTGCATAGGTCCACGTAGACGAACTGTGGGTCCATTGTCAACCTCCAAAGTTGAGGATATTCCTGACGCTCCTCTAATAACTGAAACTTGCTCTGAAGCTGGTGGTATGACTGCTGTGGTAACAAATGAATCTGTGCACTCTGAAATAGAATATCATTCTTCAAGTAGTGGATTGGGAAATGATGATACAGACGAAGATGAAGAGCTCATTTCGGTGGATGGATGCATTACTAGATCCAATGTGGAAAACATTTCTGAAGGCGAGTTATGGTACCAGTTAGAGAAGGAACTCAAGCGGCAGGAAAACAAAGTCGATGTTCAAGCTCAGGAAGAAGAAGCTGCTGCAGTAAAAGAAATTACAGAAGAAGAAAATGTTCTAGCCGAAGCATCTGAAAGCATAACTTCCATTTCTTCATCAGATGTTACGGAAAGCCATCACTTTTATCCCCCTGGCAGAATCATGCATGTTGTCTCTGTACCTTCATCTGATACTACCAACTTGGATGGTGACAGTCCAGTTGAGGAACGAGTTGGTATATATGAGACGCCGAGAAAACTGTACAGTAAAATCCGGCTCTCAAGAACGATGATTAATGATCATTATATGCCCATGTATAAGAAGATGATAGAGCTGCTAGTCAGTGAACTTGAAAAAGAAGCCGCCTGTAATTGTGTAATATTACAAGAATAGAAAATTGTGAGATAATGAAATGCGTTTCGAATTCTGAGTGATATATATGATCAGCTTTTAGCACAAGCGTACAAGGTATTGCAAAAAGTCACTTGCCAACACATCCTCTAAAAATATGCCCCTTGTCAAGAAATACCGTACCATCCTTTTATTGAAAAAAAAAAAATTGCGTTGAGAATTAATCCTTTTATTGAAAAAAAACAAAATTACTTTTGAGAATTAGGGATTTGTGAGCCCCGGCCCTAAGGCATGGGCTTCCAAAAATTGACGGGCTAGCTCCACCGAAGTAGGGTGGGAACTCACTCGTCTCCAGAAAGTGTGTTCGTTTCACAAGGTGTTGGCACGACCCGCCGTCTCTAAACGATCATTGACGAGTCACCCTTCACCCCTGACAGGACTGGGTTATTGGGTCTCGATGTGGTCTCGTGGATTTTAAATAGCTGCTCCCAACCCTTGACCTCACTTGGAAACCGATGTGGGATTTTCAGCTTTCATCATCTGTGCAAAACAATTGCTGCATAAAAAAGCTACGAAACCGAAGTAGGACATCTGCGGATAATGTTCAAATATTATTTAACATTGATCTTGTTTAGTTATCTTAAAATGTGAAATTAATCATAAAGGAATTCGCTATATTTGTCACTCACGAGTCACCGTCACACCAATGTAAGATCATTCTTCTTCCAGTATCTTCATCAGAAAATGATATTTTACTGTGATTTAGAAGGTTATTTTAATACTGTTGTTTTTCTTCCATTCAATCAACAATAATGCTCAATTACAAAATCCACAAGAATATACTTTTGAGAACATTTCTATTTTGACCAATATGGAGGTCAAAACCAGTATTTCACCAATTATCTCCTGCCATCTTTGAATATAACTTCCGTCACGCTAAATTTCAATGTGTGATAGATGTTTATCTTCTTCTAGCACTCAGCTCTTACAGGGACACAAGGTTTCTTGTGGGATTAAGTTTACTGTTCCCCCTTCTCTGCAATTGCAATAAACAAACCCAACCTGTTCAATTATCGTGTCAATCTTGAACAATCAAAACCCAATATTTAGTGTTGGATTCACTGGAGTCTCAAAACATTGTCACCCCACATGTAGGGGGACTAATAATCTAATATATTCTTGTAACAACTAACAATCACAGGAAGATTTGTTTTATTCTCCAGTTTGCATTTTGCAGATTCAATAACAATAATGCAATATAACAAAGCAAGTCCCCTCAGGTTTATTGTCGAACTTTAAACACATCAATGGCCATGATTGAAGTACCGTTGCTTGTCTTCATGTCCAAATACAATAAAAACTTATCTGCAGAATTGTCAGCCCTTTCTATTGCAATTACCCACCGTAGCGAGTCTTGAGGGATTCTGGAGGCTCCTCTTCCATGATGCCTGCTCCAGTTGTTGCCAAGTATTCACGGATGGTTGTTTTGCGGTCTCCAAGAGAGGTGTGATCCAGAAAGTTGTTGTAAGCTTCATCTCCAAGATTCTTGGCTGCCAACACACTACAGAGGCATTTCAACAAGTTCAGTTTTAGAGTAGAGATACTAGCATGGCAAATAGAGTTTACAGCTCTTGATGCAAGGAATGACCAAGTTTGTGGAAGCTGCTAAAGCATACTGGGCAGGGTGAAATAAAACAGCAATGACTGGAAAAAAAAAAAGAAGAAGAAAAAGGCGGCAAAGCAAAAGATTATTATTTGCCACTAGATGTCGCTAAAAGTTTTAAACCCAGATCAATGAGAGGCATCGAAGCTATAATTTTTCTGTAAATATTCCTGTGGGTATGCATGCATTTGAAGGCTTTGGCTTCTCAGGAGATTTTTTTATTAAAAAAATTCATGCAATTGACTATTAGAGTACTTCAAGACATCAGTCATTAGCTTCATGAATAAGTTTGGTTATGAGTACACGCAGCAGTCTACTCGTGATAAGTTTATATAATAAATAGGCAAACATAAAACGCAGCACTTACCAATGCCGAAGATAAACACGGCAGGGTAAGATATCATCCCTCCAAATCTTATCAATGTTGTATCGCCCATAATGATGAAAATATATCTCTTTGCTTCCTGCCAACAAAAATAGCAAGGATATAGAGTGTGCTACAGAGAGAGATGAAAAGAAAATGACGACAAATTCAAGATGCTGAAATTTGAAAAATATACGTTACCCAAAATGAACAACATAAGGTAATCTCAACAGTCCTCATACATGGTATTTGATATGCTTATACAGAG
The DNA here is from genome assembly GCF_000493195.1 of Citrus x clementina. Lineage (NCBI taxonomy): Eukaryota > Viridiplantae > Streptophyta > Magnoliopsida > Sapindales > Rutaceae > Citrus > Citrus x clementina. The sequence goes on from NW_006261964.1 coordinate 1,357,961, forward strand.
AGCCTTAATTCCAATCATGAAACATATCTGATGTAATTCGAAGTCTATGCCAACTTTTCAGAAACAACAAACAAGAAAGAGCCACTAAACTAGCCAGTGGGTTGATACAATGGGAAACCAAAGTGAGATATAAAATTGCCACAGCAACATCATCTGTTCTAAAAAAGCTAAATATAGATCCCATACGAAGTGTCTCAAACACTTCTGACAACAAGAGCGCCGAAGATAATTACCTTTGCATCTAATTTGGAAAAACTCCTCATCACTAGATCGAGCACACAGCACCTGCATGCCAGACCCAATCAAAAGAGACAGAATGAGATAAAACTGCCACATATATAGTCAAATTTACATACCGCGCGATTGGTAAAAGGCTTCCCATCAAGTGTTTCCGGTGAAACCTATAGAGAGGAAACTATGCATGAATAGATGAAACTTAATACCAGAAATTGAAACTAACAAAAAGATAGTAAACCCGACTTACAGCTAGAAAACAAAACTCATGCTCTCGTTTGATGAATGCCGGAATCTGACTTTGTAGAGATTAACAACAAATTCAGTATCACTCTGAACATTCAGAATCTGAAACCAAAAATGAGCAAACCATAGTACATAGCTCTTCCAATTTTATACCTCTGATTTTTGAATTTCAAAAACAGTAACAATCAGTGTCTCTCCTTCACGTGGTTCCACACTCAAGCTCGAAATCTCCTGAATTCATTTCAAACTTTCAATCTTTTATAATTTCCTCAGCAAACAAACAGATTGTAACAAATGGAAAAAAATTAAGCGACACGTGTCAGATTTAAAGTGACCTTAGTTTTAGGTTTGGCAATGCCACGCTCGAAGAAGATCGGAGCCACGTGAGCGAACACGCGGCGGAATCCGTGCAGCTTCGCCACTCTGAAGTTGATCAGATTTGGGAACGTACTTCTCGCACTATTCTCTGCTCGCAAAACGCACCGTATTGCATACTTTCAAAAAGAACAAAAAAAACGATCATCAATTATGATTGATATGGCAATTGGCCAATTATACGTACCGGAGAGGAGTGAACCGAAGCCAGAAATGGAAATGAGACCATCGGGGGAGGTGATTTGGTAAAAATCAGACTCATCGTTAAGCTGAATCGGCTCCAGCTTGTTAGCCGGGAAATTCGTTCCGGCGTGGTCGGAGGACATTGGCGGAGGACGGCGGCGGTGGAGTTTACAGTGAGAGGAGTGTAGTGGAGGGTGTGTCGACACCCGGAGTTGGAATGAGAAGGCTTTGGAGCGTGGTATGCACGCGAACGACGCGAGTGGACAGGTGTGGCGGATATAAGCGGAGGTGCTCATAAGAGAAGAGGAGCCGGTGGGGGTGGTTGTGTCGTCGTGTCGAAAGGTCGTGGCCGGAGGACGTAGTTGACATTTTGGTTACAACGTGGGGATTTTTTAGTAAATTCGTCTATGAAGATTAATCACATGCAATGCACGTGTCCCATGAAAGTGTCTTAACAAAAATTATCATTCGGATATCCTAAATTTATACATTTATAAAAAATATTATAATATTTTAAGAATGTATTAATCATTTATCCTAAATTAATAAAAGTTACTTGCTGACCATTAAATTGTTAGTTAATTTTTGAAAGTTAATGAAATTATAGTAAATTGATAATTTTATCTTTAAAAATTAGTACTTGTATGCCCTTAAATTTTTTTTATTTATATACTTTTAAATTATCACTTGTATCATATGAAAAGATCATATTACCCCTCTGACGTCATCATATTTAAACGGCAACTAAGGTTTGGTGAACGACAATGTATTTTGTCAACTTAAGATGAATGACTGATATACCCTAAAAGTATTGTAGTAAATTTGATAATAAGGTATACAATTGATAATTTTCCTATTTATAATTTATCCCCTTAATTATGAGTAATTTTGTTTTTGTCTTCATTTGTCCATTTCCTACAAAACCATTACTAATGTACAAGTTACATATATAAAGCATTCTTCTTTAATCAAGTTTGGAATATTTTCATCCTTCTGTAAAATTATGCATATATCTTTTGAGTTTCTCAATTGTACTTGAAAAAAAAAATTACATTTAATCACGGTTGGTTATCCATCAAGAATATTAGGTGGAAAGTTCACGCGTTTTAAAATTTAATTGTGGAATTATATTACATTTATTATTTAGTTTCAATTTAATCATGTATCAAATTCATATTTTAAAACATGTGGAAATTTATAATATATAATGATTCTATGTAAATATATCATCTCATTTCTTCCCTCTTTTGTTATTAGATCTCCTCCACCACATTAGATATATCTTGAAGTTCTCTAATGTAAATGTTACTAACAAATACGCATTGAATAATTATCGGGTAGTTTATATTATAATTTAATAATAGCCACAACATAGATGTACAATTTGGTGATAGTAAATGCCATTATATGAAAATGAAATCATGATGTTGCAAACAAGATGCAACCAAAGCATTGGAAACAATGTTACGTTAATCTTGGGTCACTTCAACTTCTGTGTTCTCTCATGTGTAATTTTATATTAGACTGTCGCGTACAAAACGCCGACATATGTATACATACAAGTAGTACTTTGGCAACAGAAACAACAGCCGAGAAGCAGCTCTTGTTTTCAAATTCATTCAAATGCCAGCCTGCAGTTTTGAATCCTTCAAATTGTACTCAACATTTTGAGGCGACGATGAAGAGTGAAAGAAGAGGCAAATGGCAGAAATATCATCCATTGCAATGCCTCGTTTCTTATATTTCCATGCCCGAACAGCACATTCCACCAATCTTTTTGCTGCCTTTTCCCTATCCACTATTGAAGAAACAATCTCCACCGCCTCTTGGTTCGAAATCACATCCCAAACCTGAAGAAAAATCCATAATTGATCTTTCAAACATTGACGTTAGTTCAGATCAAAAGATAATTCTAATTTGTGAATACGTACCCCGTCTGATGCCAGAATGACAAATTGGTCTCGTGTTGTTATGTTTCTTTGCGTTACATGGGGCACAGAGATTAGGCCATAGTCCTTGACACAGTAATCACCCAAGGCTCTTGACATGGCTAGCCCCGGAGTCTCACCGTTCGGCATCCAGACTCTGTATACGCCCGGCTCATCATTTAAGCAAAACACAAGCCCTTTGGACTGCGTTATTCGCTCCGCTTCCTCTGTATAGGCCAGTGAAGACAAGAACCCGTACGGAGACCTTAAAACACATACACATATATACACCTACACGAGGCAGAAATATCAAAGAGAAGATGAGATAATTGAGAACTGACCTGGTATATTTGGCTTAAAGTCTACGGTAAGCTGAAAAGGTACCAAATCGCCGTCATCAGAAAGAGTTGCTAACACAGCCCGAGAATCCCCAACATTTGCTACCACAAGACTTTCACCCTGAAGAGAAATCAAAACTAAGGAAAAATTTGATTCAACTATTAGCTATTTCTCATCACTACGCGAGAGGGATTTTTTAAGTATTGAACCTGTTTAACAATGGTCAGGGCTGTGGTACCGCTACGGAAAGAATCAATCCCAGTATGCTGCTTAAGCTCTTGGTCAATAGCAGCATAAGTTTTCAAGCAAGATTGATTCCATATGTCATACTGAGGAACGTTTCGATTCCCATCAAGATCGAGATTCATGGCAGGTGAAGTTGAAGATAGTAATGTTTCTTGCCAATTGCACAGCAATGAATAAGGCACTGATTCTCTGACCCTTTTGGCCACAACATGACCCCATGGTCCGTGCCCATCAAATATCCCACAAAACACCATGTCCTCTTGGCATCCAAATTCCTATAATAATAAGCAAATATATAAAAATTAGCAAACTATGCATGAAGTGGGACACTTTATTAGTTTAGTTGTATTGTTCTTACCTCCCAGACAATGGCGCAATCTTGATTGATTCCTTTCTGGCCTCGTTTGGAGCAAACAGAGGCGAAGTTACTAGACTTATTGGACTTAACAATGCCCGAAGAACTCAACATCAACTCATTCTTTCTTGCAGATTTTGCCAAAGCTTCTGCAGCTTCTCTTCCGGAATCATTTCGACAATTCTTCCCTCTCTTGATCGACACAGTCCTCGCCAACCCATCGATGAGAGACGGAAAAATCATATTGATATTTATATATTGTCTCTGCATTACAATAACATCACCATGTATTCCATACAAACGAAGGATGAAAAAGAAAAGAGAACAAATTCCATATAACACAAACCCTTTGTTACGGTCAGGAAAATGATCAGTTGTTTGTCTGAAAGTGGACACCTGGGCAGCGAAGATGGTGTCAACGGCCGGAATATCACGTCACCCCGCAAATAGTTGAACAGGAATGAGCTTCGTGTCGCTTATACTCCATTGTTTGTTGCCTCCAAATTGCAAAAGCTTTTAAAGTGCATCGACGTAATGTTGTATGGCCTTGACGAATGAAATTACTACAACGCCCTAACTTTGACTACCAAATAATGCAATTACGATGGGTATTTTAGACATTTCGGAGGGGACCCTTAAGATCGAACGTCATGCCCACTAACCTACGACGTGGTTTAATATGACATTATGACAATCAAATTGGAATATACAAGTAAAGTCGGTCAAAAACATATTAATTTATAAGTTAAACGGTAATTAATTAAGATATTTCTGTGGGTGAAATTGGATGCGAGTAAAGAACTATATCTAGCGGAGTTGTTAACTAAACGATTATTGAAATGATGATTGTGAAGGTTTGTTGAATTAAAAATAAGATGGTTGGTTTAGTGTCTAATGATGATTTAATTTCCTAAAACCAAATTTATCAATAGATTCTATTTTATTTTGAGAAGATAAGATATCATTTTTGTGCTTTAATAAAGGTACCAAACACGGGGCTAAACGAAAGCCGCTAGATTGCGGGGGGCCGTGGATTCTGAAGGTCAATGGAAACATATGATTGCAAACCCTTTTGATTAAATCCACAACTTTTTTAGTGCAAAAATAAAGTTGAAGGCTTGAAGCACATGGACAATAACCAGATTTTTGTTCCGTAAAGTGGCCGGTGCCTGTCGCGTTTGTTGAAGGCTTGTAGATACATCCTTTTCTTGTTTAATATTCCAATAGAACCATCCTAGGGTGCTGTGGTTCTTAAAACTATGTGAGGGCATTCAAATTGTTTGGTGATCTGTGGAGGTTTTAGCAAAACACAGCCACACAATTCTTTAATAAACGAGAAACAATAGACAAAGTGACAACAGTTATTGATAAGAAAAGGACAACATTGTATTATAAATTAGTATTCTTGAAGACTTTTATACAATGGCCGGTTCCAAATTGGTTTCTCAAGGGGCAAGTGTAAAAACAATATGCCCCTCTCTGCGTCTATTTCTCCGTACGTGTGGTTTCTGTGCATTTTGCCTTTTTTAAAAAAAAGGGGATTTTCCGCAAATTGGAAATCAACCCTGCGCTTTCTCTAAGCTCAATAAAAAACTTGAGCTGCGTAATACTCGCTCTCATTAAAAACGGGTCTTAAATCTTCTTTGCACATAAAATCCAAAGGAAAAGAAACAAGATGTCCGCGCACTGCCTGTAATCTCTCCAAGGGATCGGTCTTTTGGATATCTCCATTTTGATAAGATTCTAGATTCTGAGGAGCTATTCCTAAGTCTATAGTAGTATGGCCAAGTTTCTCCTTCCAAAAAGTGATGTTTTGTCTAATTGCAGCTCTGCATGTAAATCGTATTTAAACAAGATGATAAATTAGCACGGTGCAAGTAGGTGAAGGAAATAAGTCACAAGCAAATCATACCTAGTGTGAATAAGATCATTGGGAACACAAGAAAAGACATCCTGGTAGATGGTGGTATTCATCTGCCCAATGAATAAAAATGTATGTGTCAATACTCTTGGAAGCAAAAACAACTCAGAAGCACAAATGAACAATATCTTCAGCTCACCCTTGCTGTTGCAACCCATATATCTTTGTAAGTTGAATCAATGACCGGGTCAATTATTTGATTGACCTAAGGGAGGAAATAATGGTCAAAGAATACAGAATCAGCTGAGTAACATTAGATGCTCTTGGGGCTTGGCAAGTAATGCTCTTATAATGCATATACGTGTTTACGGGAAAGTAAATGGTTGAGTTACTAACCTCCCTTGAACGAAGACCAAGATGTTCAGACCAAAGCGAAAGCCGAAGACTCAAACATAACTTTCCAGCCTTCCATGGTTTTCCTCCCATAAATGAATCTACTGACTCTTTGTCTTCAATTAGTACTCCAATCTGAAATAACTCTCATGTCATCAATGGAAAATTTAAGTGATGGAAGATTTTAATATTTCTGAGCATCAGATTTTGGACTGGTCAAAAGATCTCCATGCATTTCCTTAGCAGTTTTAGCTAATTAACTTTAAGGTCAGTAAGTTCCCACCTAAGAATAAATAAATATAAACCAACTGATACCTCAGAATCTCTTGAACCAAGTAAACTCCTGTCATTGATATTGGCTGATCCAATCAAAGCAATTGAGTCATCAATTATCATAACTTTACTATGTACATAGACCTGCAAAAGAATTAGAACACAATGAATCAACTCAAATATTCATGAATCATGATCTGCACTCAACCTTTCGAAAATTATGTTACCAAGAAATTGTAGATCATTGTGAAAAAGCATGACCAACATTTGCCAATATATCAGGGAATTAATTTGACAACAGATGCATATAGCATTTGTATTGGTTAAAGACAATACCTGACTGGTGGCCACTGGACCATCCTCAAAAAGTCTACCATAAGCCCTAAGACCATAGAAAGAAATGTAATCATGAGTCTTTGGACCAAGAAGGGCATAAAGGTTATGCAATATCGAATTCTGTCCTCTGCAAATGGTTCGGTACTGCCAGTGCATTATGGCTCTAACAGACGCCGCACCACCATCATCAACACCACCCTGTGAAGCTTAGGATTCAGTTTCAGTATAAAAATAACCAGCTTAAATTCCAATTTCACAATATTATCATGCAAGGATTAGAACCTGGAAACCTGGCAGCAGAGGTATGACAATAATAACCCTAAAACACTTCTTTTCGTTGTAGGCTCGTAATATACGTCGGTATAATGCTTCCAAAACACGATTCCGTATAATTTCATCTCCTGAAAGTCCTGAAATGAAAAATTGATTCTGGGAACATGTTGCCCGAGGTTTAAACAACAGTCAGGATGATAAACCATATAAAACAAATTCGCAAACCTCCTTCAGTTCAGGTAAGGAAACAGGGAAAACATTACATAAAGAACAATAGATTGAAAAGTATAAAAATACTTGTCATGAAAAATTTCCACAGATAAAAGAGTATAATCATTTCAGAAGAAGGCAAAACTTCCCAACTACTTCAGTTTTCAATGTGCTTCGTGTGTTGATTGATTCATACTACTAAAATTACAGCCTCACGACCTTTCCCTTCATTATAAGAACCGTTCAATTTTTTTTACAAGTCATTCCAAAAAAGTTGTTTCTTCCTTTCATCTCTTCATCAGTTTTACCATAAATCACTGCATTTTATCAAGGAAGCATCCTAGATAAACAAATGAATTGGCTCAGAATGAATTGAGTCTTGTCTCTAAAATGAGATTAGAATGTTCAGATTGATCCTGGCTTGATTTGAAATAGATGTACCTAGGAGATTGATCCTGGCTTGATTTGAAACAGATGTACCTAGGAGATTGATCCTGACTTGATTTGAAACAGTTATACCTAGGAGAGCTTAGGGCATGCCATGAGAAAAACTGATGTAAAGTTTACGGAGAGATAGCAGCATAGATGACTAAAGTTTAGGGTGAGCTTCGGGCAGGCCTATGGCCCTATTTGGCATTGAGGTGCTGTACAAGCTACAGCTACCATGGAAAAAGAAGCTATAATTATAAAATAAAAGCTCCAAATATATACCTCTATATAGATAAAGTGTTCTGCTTTCTCAATAAGGGAACAATAAGCACAATGAATGCTTTCTTCAAGTTGGCTAGTTCCAGCAGACCATTGACTGACACTCCTGATAATCTGAAAAAATCGAGGCAATTAATGAATGGCAGAGGATATAAAGTCTTAGTTAACAATACAAAAGTAATTCAGGAGGAGAAACAGTAAAATTGGTAACAGACAATAACAGACAAACAAGAAAACATATTGGCCAATTGAAAAACCAATGAGGATTAAATGTATCCCTTGTAAAACTTGTAAATTTATATATAGCATACATGCCAAAAAATAAATAGAGCATCTTATTATTGCAGTTGGAGAGAAAATACACCAAATTAAAACCTCAAAGTAAATAGTACCCATGAGATCAGAGGAGCTTAATGACATTATCAGAAACCTTAAGGTAAGCTGCACATGTTTGGTCTACAATGAAAATGTTTCGGATGTCTACATGAGGAACAACAAACCTGACAACGGCATGAAGCACGTGGACCAACTTGCCCAGTTTCATCAGTTGAGCCCACTTGATCACCACGTTCCTGTGTCTCCCACCACTCTATATCTGAACTTTTAGTGCCAGGCAGTGTCATCACATCCAGTGACGTTTTGAGATGATGATGAGGGGAATCACGGTCATCTACAAAGCCCTTCATAGGCATATCTGTAACTACTGGTTCAATTTTAGCTTTCTGGTAACGGAAAGAGGCACTTTTGGTTGTGGTATAGTCCAACCCATTAGGTATCAGACCTCTACTAGAATCATCCAGCACCTCTGGCTCTTGAGGCAGGAGCAGCGGAATGTCTTGTAAAGATGATCTAAAAGTAAAAGAATCTTGTCTTTTGATGCTTTTAGAATTGTCTTCCACATTTTTACTTTCAACCTCCACTTCTCGGCTTCTGCCCATATAATGTGGAATAACCATCTGGTGTTGAGGCATAAGTAGCGGAATTGTTTCCTCATTTGGTGCTTTATTTCTCTGAAAAAATGCATGCCTATATTAAAATTACACAATCACAATTAAGTCTCCTACAGAATCACATTATTGAAACAAAGCATGAACCTTAGCATAATTCCAGCGCTGAACAAAGTGCCTTGCTACATCGCGACAAGGTGGTCCCCACAGGGCACAATGTATGTCATGCCAAGGCATTCGAGGGTATTTTCCACGATCCAATTCATCTCTCATTGTATCTTCCCAAGAATTTGGTTCAGATTCCCTGAAAAAATGCAAGGAAAGATCATTACATAAATCAACTAAAAATCTTGCAAGCTTCCAACGAACCATAAGTTTATTTCAGGACTAAATTTCTACACACAATAATCGAACTCCGACCGTGCCAAATAGATTGCAAGCAAAACTAAGTCCTATTATTGCACCAAATTTCAAACTATGACATTTCCAAACAAAAATCTTTGTCTTTTCCTCATCGCACTGCCCATCAAAGGTTATTTGCAAAATCTTGGGTAAGTTTAACCCAAGTATTACATCAAAACCTTCAAACTGCTAGTTATTTATTTTACTTTGACCAAGTAGCATAATAAGCTACATTCCACACCTAGTAATATTCTTCTTAGACAACCTATATGGTACAAGTTCCAGGATACAAATACAAACTGGTGACAACAAACACTAGTTCAAGAGTAATCACATAGACCAGAGCATTTATATACCATAGTCTTCCAACAAATGCACAAAACATTTTAAATAAAGAACTATTTCATAAAGGATAAACATACCTTGGATTATAATAGTCCTTTCCAGGCCATATCAAAGGAGGATTATCACCAATTTTGTGTTCAAATGTGTCATAGCGGCCAAAGCATAAGTCCAGTCCTCCAATAAAGCAAATCTGGTAATCAACAATGACAAGTTTTTCATGGTGGGACCTATATGTTATCAAACATAGATATCAGAAAATGAAAAAAATCCAACATAATGCCAGAAGAGAGAAGAGATACTTTTAACAACTTCAAATATTTTATTACATTTTTCCACAGATCCTTACCATAGATAAACACCAGAAGCAAAGTGATCGGGATAACGCAAAACCCTCACGTTCTCATGAATGCTAAGGAGCTTTCTCTTGCTATACACACTATTGATTTTCAAAGCAAGTGCAACCTCTTTGTATAGAAGGATATATATCTGCAATCATAAGAATACATTAATACCATCATTCACTCAAATGAAATGCCAGCAGTGACATCCTGCTGAAGCAAAAATCTGAAATCAAGTTGAAACACCAAAATTTTGGATCGACATAGGCTGAACATTAAAAACACACAAATTAGACATTAGAAAAAGATAAAAGTTATAATATAGCAGCCAACATGCGCAGAATTTAGATGGCTGTAATTTTTGAGCTAAAGTACTCTGCAACAAGTTATCTCTTACGTTTTTGATGAGTTAAATATTGCTTTAATGGTAGTTGTAATTTGTACCATTGACGGCAGTTTGTGCTCCAATTCAAGCATGAGACAAGATATATTATCCTATTCACTAATGAGACAAGATACATAATCAATTCAGTTGACGCAAAGCTGATTAGTAGGCAAGTACCCAGAGGTAGTTTAACAAATGTTAACAAGACTCAGCACACTGAAGTCCACTTTCCATGCAAAGTTCTAGGCAACAACTATAGAAAATATTGGCAGTGAAAAGGGTGCATAAATTTCTCCAAAAGGTTTATCCTCATGGTATCTCAAATAGAATATTGCATCCAAAGGAGAAAGGAATTCAGTTCGATAGAAATGATTCACAACTCATCATGACACCACGTATGTGTCCAATTGTAGAACACTAAAAGTAGTGCAAATAATAGCAGCATCAACCCAGATGTCAAAATAATAACATGAACAGGAAAAGGAAAAAGAAAATCCCAAACATATACCTGAACTCCTTGCTTAGCTTTGGCTTCCAGCAATGCATCAAGCCTTGAGGAAGCGTGAACATGAAACGGACGTCGCAGATACAATTCTGGGCACAGCCACCAGCCACAAATAAATATCTGCAAAGAACTTCCAATCATCTGATGGATACTTGAAGCCAAAAAGATAGGATAATTAATCTTAACAGCAGTATTTCAGTGCCTCTAATGGGGAAGGGACTGACCTCTGATTTAGCATCCTCGATTGAAGAAGCAATAGCTTCAAAGGCTGCCTTACCATCTACAAACCACTGAGCCTGACTTCCATCATCTGTCATACCTCTCGGAGGAGCAAAAGAACCGAAGCGATGAGGATGACACCAGCCCTCAGGAGGCCTAAGTCCAGCATCATTAATTGCTGCAACCCAATCTCTAACTTTAGCACCAGTCCTGGTCCTTAACCTTATGCTCCGAACCCCACAAGTCACCTTTGGAAGTTTCCAATTACTCGTTAGAGGGTGAATTTTTCTGGAACCGTTCATGAGATATACAATTTTACCAGCCAATCAATTACACCATAAGTTCAATAAGTAGAGTATAAGTTCATCACAATTTGCATCACATATTTATGCCTCCACTTAAAGAAACTACAAGATAATCTAACTACAACAAGAAAATTAATAAATTGCACTAGCTTACTTTGGCATCAACAATTTTTTCCAACTCTAAATCACACAATTCCTCAACTAGGGCTACTGAACAAGCGTGTAGACTATAAATCCATGGATTTAAGTGGGTGTCGACCTCAGCATTGAGATATGTAAAATTCATACAAATAGAAATGAGAGACAAAGAAGACCTAAAGAAATCTACTGAACTCAGCTCAGACTAAGAGTTAGGATATATAAAGATTTATAACTGTGAAAGTTTCCCCCCAACAGCTTAATTCAGCGTTTTCCCAGGCAATTTCTTAGAAGTTAGTGGGCTGATTTTATCCTGAAATTATAACAATGAAAATTTACCCTCAATTGCTTCATTCAGTGTTTTCCCCAGCTTAACTGCTAATTACCTTAAATGCATGGCGTAGAGGGTTACGTTCCTTTACTTCTGTTGCTAATGATACTCGACCTTCACCATTTCCATCTGAGGCAGGTAGTACATCAAAAACAATTATATCCATTGGCTTGGTATCGAAAGGATCTGCCAGCAAGGCCAAGAATCCAGGTTTCAGAACAGCCCACACCTGTGCAGGAGGGGAAAAGAAAAGGAAAGAATAACAACATGGATTAATTAACAAAATTAAAAATAAGGTTGATAAAATAGAATAAAGACTTTCTTAATTAATAAAATCTTCAAATGGTATCTCAATAACTTCGAGGATGATTACACTACCTTTTGCCAATTGTCATTACAACAAGTAAACAAGGGACAGCAACAGCATTTTCTCGAATCATCATTCCTTGAAATCTTTGGTAGATGCTTTGCCATTACGTAATCTTCTTTCAACTTAGGGCCATACTCTGGTGAAAACGACAACTTTGAAGCCTCCAAAAATTTGCAAACCTACAATATGAAATTGCTCATTGTGAAGAAAGTTAACTCTTCAATGTTATTCAAATCAATTTGTTAACAGAAATGCAAAAATTATGTTTTTAAAAAAAATTCAAATAACACTAACGTAGATTACGAGAAAATGACAAGCATACCTCTCGAGAGTTAACGATATCCATGTTTCCCAGAAAATGATTCAAATACTGTTGCATTGCAACTTTTGCTCTGTCTGACATAGAGTGCTGCCTTCCTAAAGCTGGCCGGATAACTGGCAGAGCAGCATTTGCCGGAACATCTCTGAACACAAAAACCTCACTTTGTAACTATAACAAACATTGAAGAATAGGTCATATTTTTCATTCATGACCATCATAACAAGTTGTAACAGACCTTTTCTTAGAACTCTCATCATGATTAACAGCGATCTCGTCACCTTCATCATCTTCTTGCACAACTGCCATGTGATCTCCCATTCCTAGATTTTGAAGCCATTCTTTAACCTTTAATATAATTTTCCAATGAAAAATTTACATCAAACTCCTAAACCTTCCCAAATCATAAATAAACTGACAAAATGGCGCAAATACATAAAAAGTTACAACAACGCATACCTGCTCTTGCTTCTCTTGAATTTCCTCAAAAAACGCACGTCTCTTCAATGCAAAATGTAAATAAAACACTTGTGAAGCTTTCTTTACGAGTTTCCATTTGAACTGGCGAAAACAGTATGTAATCAGTAAAAGATAAAAGACACACTTTCATGGACTTGATATAAGTAATTAGAGCACTTACTAGCTATCGAAATTGCTCTCTACGAAAGCAGTTCTTATTAAACTCAAGCATTGCAATAATCATAACTTGAACTTAATTCGGATTTAAATACAAACTATAAATAGTCACAATTCGATTATATTTGAACGATTTGTTAGAGAATAACTAAAAAATGAATATCAATGATAAGAAAAAGAGATCGTGCCTGTTTGTATTGAACTTCGATGGTGTAAGATAAAAGCATGGGGCTAATATCGCCAGCGTCGGGTCTCGAAACGGAGACGATGGAAGCCTTAGGCAACTCGTCGAATATCCGAGCCGGCTCGGGTTCGGGACCCGACCCGACCGACGTGAAGAACGATGACGTTTCCTGCTGCATTTGTACGTACCGGAGTCCAACCCCTGGTATCAAATCCTCCGATGCCATTCCTTTCCTTAAAATATCTTGATTTAATTTAACAGTCAATCAGCCAATCTGTGATTTTGATTCCAAAAAAGAAAAAATGAAGATGTTTTCCCGAATCAAAGAATTGTTATGGTAAAAGGATTTTGATTTAAATTCAAAGTTAAGAGATAAAATAAAACGACGGAGTAGTTATGAATTGTTGGGGTCGTTTTGGGATTTTGAAAAGTAAAAGAAACAGTGAGAGAGAGAGTCTCGGGAAATTGGTTTGCTCATGAATTCAAGTAACTACCAGAAGGATGTGTCAAATTTGGAATTTAGTTGCCACTTTATTCAATGGGGGCATATTGGAATTTGGATTAGAGCCGATTGTGTTTAGAAAACAAGCAGAAAGTTCTAATACATTAAATAATGCTGAATCATTCATTTTATTGCCTTTAAAGAATTAAAACCAATGGTATTTGGATCAAAATGTAAACAGACAATAATATTGTGATACAAACTCCATTCGCATAAATTAATTTGGGATATTTTAGCTACTCCATTTTTTTTTTTTTTGAACTAGAGATCTTATAATAATTGATATAACATTACGACTTGGGACATCAATATTATATATTGTATCACATCGATTTATTTAAATAAAATGAGTATATAATATCACAATAAACTTCTGTAACACGTAAACTATTTAACTACCGTTCCGTTCCCTTTCTCGTATGAGTAATCCGCAAGAGGAGTTTATATACATAATTTTGCTCCTAGTTCTCGTGGTCGGCTTAATGATAAGCTTACTCAACTGTCTTTTTTTATTTAATTGTAATTTTAGGAGGAATCACCGACTTTAGCTTCAATCAGACGCTTTAAGCTTGGTCCAAGTCCAGCTAATAATCAACAATGAACGGCAATGTCTACACGTCCTTGGTAAATTACACGTATCATCTTCAAAACAAGAAGTGAGGAACCCCTCAAATGTATCATTATCTTTTAACTTTTGTTATAACAAATTTTAACTGATAATCCAATAATTATAGATAGTTAACCATAATTGGGATTCCCCTTAGGTGCAACAGTGGCACCGTGCCACTGTTGCACCGTAGCCTGATCCCCATAATTGACAATCTTTGACAATTTAATAACAAAAATTAGCAGCAGATGCAGACCAAGAACTAACCCTCCAGTTATCAAATTAACTCAAGGACTTGAGGTTTCATATGCTCGATGGGCTGACATGTCTAGTTCAAGTTTTCAATAACAAGAAAACTTGACTTAAAATACAATAAAGAAAAAGAGTGCCGTGCAAGTCTGAAGAATCTAGCGGCGGAAAGAGATAACTTTACCTGCATAAGTTTAGCATCTCAAGTTACATAACCTCTGACTTTAAGCAAAAAGAGTATTGCGCTAAACAATCAAAAATGGAAATTTCAACAAATACCGCACACTGAAAATTTACCAACAGAGATAATGAACATAATACTCATCATTCAACATAACAAGAAACTACAAACGGTTCATATGGTTCCAAAATTCAAGGCTTTGTAAGTAAATAATTTGCCATTAAACAGAAAACAAAATAACTTGGGAAACAAACTCCTACAAAGAAACCAGAACCAACATTAACATATATAAGTTATCAATCTTCAGTCTCCATCATCGATGTATCAGCAATCACTTCTTAGCTTTCCTAGCTCCCCTGCAAAAGTCAAGAAATGTATAATACGCCAAATTTCAGTTGCACAATGACTCAAATCAAGTAAAATTCAAGTTTCTTACTCAGCCGGTTGGGGTGCTGGTACTGCCTTCTCTCCAGGTCCCTGCCATGTCCAACACCAAAGTTAGGTCACAAGGCAACTAGAAGCAGAGTACGTTACACGCAAACACAACAAAGAACTTGATAACTTATGCAAGATGCCACTAGAAGCATAGAACATATTATGCAAACACAAGTAGAAACTTGTGAACCCATTTAGCCATTCATGTATAATATTTCCATTAACTAACCTGTGCTAGTCGCTCTTCTCTCCTGGCCAGCTTTCTCTCCCTGCTGGCCTTGTTCTTGGCGCGCTTAGCCTCAAACTGGTCAGAAAGAGTCTTCTCTCTTGCCTTCTCAGCCTTTGACTTGTGGATACTCTCCATGAGGACACGCTTGTTCTTAAATACATTACCCTTGACCTTCATGTACATGTCATGGTACATGTGCTTGTCAATTTTCTTCGACTCACGGTATTTGCGGAGCAACCGCCTGAGCACACGCATCCTTCTCATCCAGAGGATTTTGGTGGGAAGCCTCGCCTCCCTAGTACCCTTTCTCTTACCTGAAAGCATAAAGATAACACTTTTTTCAGCAATGCAGACAGAATAAAGAAACCCAATCCATGACTTGTTTGACATTTGAAACATGCAGCATCAGAAAACAATTATGAAAAAAGGGGCATGACTAATTTTCAGACTAATCCTTACCATATCCAGAGTGACGGCCCTTCCTCTTGGCTTCCTTCATTCTGCGAGCACGAGAACGGGAGTGGATCTTTGTTGGCTTCCTGATGATGAAACCATCCTTCACCAATTTCCTAATGTTCTGCCCTGCACTCGGCAACAGCAAAGAGGGTATTTCAGATTTTGAAGTGATGTGGCTTTCACACACAGATGAGAAGATCCTATGCTTCAAAATTAAGCAGAAGCACAAGCCAGTCACAATAATTTTTTTCTACTTTTGTTATTTCCAAAAATAATCATTGCTTTGCTCACCAAAAATATGCTCCAAGTTAATATCCTACGCTGAAATAATCAATAACAAAAAATCTCACTAGAAGCTCATTTCTTAAACTTGTATAACAATTAAACTGCCACCTAAACTTTGATATATCAAGTCCATCACCACATAATTAAACCCTAAGGTGAAAAAAGAAGAAGAAGATTAAATACTCATATAAGCCATCACACTTGATGAAAAAAACCACTAAGGTAACAATAGCTTTTCTCTATTATCGATAAATTAATTTGTAATATAGCCCTCACAAAACCTTTCAGCTACCAGATCTAGGGTTCACAATAACTTAGATTCACATAATCAAGTCTATGAAAGAACATATAAACTACCCAAAAACGATAAATAGAATGATGAAATTGCAAAGAGAAATTAAAAGCAAGACGTACTGGAGTTGGCCATGGAGATTTCGTTGACCTCATTAGGGTCAAGCCAGACCTTGCCACGTCCGCACTTGAGGACGCTAGCGGAGAGCCGCTTCTGTAACTTCAACGACACC
This sequence comes from Citrus x clementina, assembly GCF_000493195.1. Classification (NCBI taxonomy): domain Eukaryota; kingdom Viridiplantae; phylum Streptophyta; class Magnoliopsida; order Sapindales; family Rutaceae; genus Citrus; species Citrus x clementina. Next base: position 1,374,813 of record NW_006261964.1, read on the forward strand.
ATTTTCTCTTCTCTTCTCTCCCCCTCTCTCTCTCGCGATCGGTGGCCAACCAACAAGGGTTTTTGCTATTTAGAGTGGAGGCGGCTTTTATATTATAGATTGCTAGGACATGTATGTGTTAGGGTTTTGAAAGAGGGTTAATGCAGATGGCGAATCGGCCAATATGGGCTGCTGGACACTTGGGCAATTTATTGGGCTTCTATTATGGGCTTTTCGTTGTAGCAGTTATGGGGTAGAGTTAAGCTTTTGACACCCCTCAGAAGTCCTTATTAAAACCCCTTTGTTTTTTTTTTTTTTTAAATTGAAAAACCCCTATGTTATGTTTATAATTTTAGCCTCAACGGATTACAATAAAGGACAAAGACATTAACTAAATCATTCACACATAATCTCTTTATAATTAAACATAGGAAAAACTGCTTTTGAATGAAGACTAATGAGTGAGGGCCACGGTTAGAGCTAACAAATATAGCCGTGCGACGACAGCCACCAGCCCGTATGAGCTTTGATCTCACGGCTATATTTGTTGACTCTACCGATCCGTGAGTAAGAGTTATTTAAATATTTAAGAGAGTTGTGAGAGAAATATTCACTTTTAAGATGTACAAAACAAGCATGTCCAAAAAAATCATAAATTTATAAATAACTTCAAAATTAACTTAAGAACTAACTCCTTGATAGGTATTATTTTCTATTGGCAACAATCATTCTTTACATTGTTCCATTATGATTAGGTACTTTATTATAGTAAAATATCTATAAATAATATTGTTAGGACTAAGAATGAAATTTATTTCAATGAAGTTATTCATTTATCCATTAAAAATAAATAATTTATTAAATTATTAATGAATGAATGTATATTAATCTAGAAATAGTGTTTTTTTTTTAAGTTTTATCAATACATGTGCGTATTAAACAAAATCAGCCTATTATATACTATATATATAATAGTGATGAGAACCATCAAGGGAATACCATTAAAGCTTTAAGTAATCCTTTGCACGTTTATAGAGGCTCAATGGCAAGAATTAGAGTAAAAAGGATGCAAACTGTTTTAAATAAATTAATTGAGAAAAAGTGGACTGAAAATACAATTCAAGATGCAAGATATCATGAATTGGGCTTGGAGAGAAGATAAGGCATTGTTGGCATTATTCAAGTTATTGGGCAGCCAAATACATAATTTGGATCCAATACAGAAAAGGCAAATTCATTATAAAATTGGTATTGATTGAGTCAAAACTAATGTGCAAGCTATATATCGTTGGAAGGATAATTAAGCTAACTTTCCAATGCAATTTACAGAACTGGATTTTGAGTTCTCTAAAATGAGTTATAACTTCTAGCTTGTTCAGGCTTGGGAATTCCAACGACTCTTTTGTTTATTCAACTTCATTTATTTGTTCTGTTTCAAGTTTATCAATGTATTAGGTAAGTCTACCATTGATGATAGTGGGCTAGCATTATGTCTGGTAATGATAGCATTAATTATGGTAGGCTATCATTAAGTTTGTCAATGACTAACATTAATAATAATGGGTTGGTGAAGATTTTTGGAGCATCCTTTGACAAACCTATGCTTGGAGGGTTGTTTTAATGTTTCCATTTGTATATTTAGGATTTTGGGTTTCTATTAGCCTATTTAAACTCAGTAACCTTAATATGTAAGACAATTAGAGATGAATATTTTTTTTTGAATTTGAAAGATCATTATTTCTTTGGTTCTTTGAGAGAACTAGTGAACTTATCAAGAATTTGCATTCTTGTGGCGTTCCAAAATAAACTTATCACTCACCTTCTCATATAAATCTTGAGTGTGGCATCAATATCTTTCTCTATACCTCCCGTTCATGTTTTCTTAAACATTGAGTCAAGGTTTTTGTTTTACTTAAATCTATTTAGAACTTTTTAAGGAAGTTGAAACTTAAAATTAAGTATCAGTTTTAAAGTTTCATTGTGGGGTTTGCATCAAATAAGGAGGAAGTGATTTGAATTTCGTGCTGAATAAAGAAAGCCACTTTCCCACGAAATAATGTCACTTGTCGAGATTAACTATAAACTTGACAAAATGCTTAGCATCCAAAATGCTTTTGTGTTGTTACTGTCGTATTTGCAACAAAATGCCACACAACAACAGTTAAATAATTTACCATTTTGAAATCTACCCATGTTTTTGCATCTTAGGTAATTGGCACGGTTAATGGTCAAAGTGCTTCTATAATTCTAAAAGTTCTTTTCACAATTTTTTATGTTATTTAGTTATATTTTGAGTAGAGTTTTTGAAAATTAAATAAAACTATTTTAATTTAAACTTTTGCTAGTAGAGATTGGAAAGCTTTCTTAAACATATTAGTTATTTAATTCCAAAAGTTCTTTTCACAATTTTTGAATGTTGTTTGGTTATATTTTGAGTAGATCTTTTGAATATTAAATAAAAGTATTTTAATTTAAACGTTTACTAGTAGAAGTTGTAAAGCTTTTTTAAAATGTTAAATTGTCTAAAATTATAATTCACTTTTTTTTCACAATTTTTTTTCACTCCTATAATAACATAACTTTAAAACACTTGACTATTAAAATAATTTATAATTTTTTTTTATAAAAAAATTTATTGACAACCAAACAAATAAAGTTTGTTTAGTAAAAACTATATATGTAAAAGCTCTACTAGTGACAATAGTGCTACACATCCCAAATGATATGACATGTATCAATTAGTTAGTAAGATAATATACTTAATTCACTTTAATTTTGTAAAGAGTTGTCAACCACAAACATTATTTGGGATAAAGTTTGAAATAAAAAATTTAAAATATTCATCTTTTACTCTTTTGTAACCCTACTTAAAAAAAAAAGAAAAAGAACATAGCCGAATTTTGATGGAAACGGGAAAAAATCCGTAGAAAGATTTAAAAAACAAAAACAGAAGTGCGAGAGAACTCAAGTTTCAAATTGAACAAATTGATTAAAAATTAAGAATGAGATCACAACTAATTATTGATCAAGTTTCTAAGAAAACAAATCGACACACGATAGGCAAGAGTCCCCTTTTGATGTGCGAGCAAGCTGGTTTAACAATCTCCATCCCAACCGGAAATTCCTTGGAACAAATCTGACAGTTTTTATTCTCCAACATCCGCTCCGCTTGAGCCATAATCTCGAGTCCTGGCTGAGGTTCCACTTTTACTAAGCCGGCAGGCCCACTACCTAAAACGGGTTGTGGTGGAAATTTGTTCCGAACACCTAGATATCATTTCGCAACATCTTTCAGGATTATCAGATCAGGACTATATTTCAACACAGGACCATTCCTTGCTTTCCAAATATCAGGTGCCGAATCGCTGTAGCATTCATCTGATGATGATAAATATATATTCTTCAGGATAACAATTATTATGAATATCATTCAAATCTTTATTTACTATCAAGATCTTCTGTTGAATTCGTAAACTCCACAAGCCTTGTCCTCTCAGCATGTACGGCTATCACCATCAGGGGGCTCTTTGCCCTCGTAATATTCCAGGCCTTTGTTAATTAAGGAAACCGATAGTGATAAGTGATAACAGAGGCAGCTACATATTTGAGACGACAAAGAATGACTAGGCTCAGGAAGAAACTGACGAGCCGATCAGAGCAAATCGTTGAGCATTGGCTGCCAGATGCAGCTACATATTTGAGACGACAAAGAATGACTAGGCTCAGGAAGAAACTGACGAGCCGATCAGAGCAAATCGTTGAGCATTGGCTGAAACGGATCTCGAGAATCTAAGCGATGAAGACGAAATGGAAAAGTTTACGAATCCACCGTGGTTCATCAGCAACATCGGATTTTCCGGGAACTTTTTTGGTGATTTGATTCTCCGTTGTTGAGGTAAAAAGTCCGGGACGATATTCATGTGTTTGCTCCTCGTTAGCAGCATTTCGTGCCATCTGAACACGCTCGCACTTGAGCCTCTTGCTTCACTGCAACTGATCACCATTATTGTCCGAAAATTTCTTCTGACATCACAAGCTAGCTGGCATATTTTAATTTATATATATAGTGAAGGACTTCTAAGAGCAAACAAGTTTGTAATTGCATAGAAAAACAAGGGACTTCCAGGTTAACAAATCCATGCAAATAAACGTTAAATGATCCATTTTTCAGAATTATAATCTTAAAAGACGATTTGTAATTCATTAATTTGAACCAATTTCATAATTTATAGATTGCTTAGTTAATAAATATCATCTTACTTGGGATTATAAGATTTTAGGTACTAATTAAGAAGTGTTCATACTTACAAGTTATATATTAGATGGGTTTAGGGCTGATTCGAATTGACAGAAATTGAGTCACTAAAGCCTTGGGTTAATGATGTCCACTGAAAGGAAATGCGGGGACTCAAAATAACTCACTCCCACAAATAAGGGTGGGATAGATGTATCTTTCCAAATAATATTAATGGTAGCAAATGAATCTCTTTTAAATCTTGTCATTAGTTGGTGTAAGAAACTTTATAAGCATAGTTTGGTGTACCTCTCGTTGTACCATAAGTATATTAATTTAGACTCTTAATAGACCATTGTGGTGACAATTAGTTTAATTTGTAAAATCTTTTGAGTGGAAATAAGGGATTTGAGGCTTCCACGTTCCTCTTATGGTGGGAAAGAAAAATAAAATAAAATAAAACAAAACTAACTTTCGATCGATGTTAGACTGGGCTTGAGAGATGCTTAAACCATCGAACGTTTAAGATCTCTCAGGCCCATTCAGAAATAAAATTTAAAAACGGATCGTTTCAGTTGCTCTCAAGCCCATTTAGCAAATTTTGTTTATCAGCCCAAACGCAGCCCCGCAAAACACACACAAGACAATCCCGCGCGCACCCCGCCATTATCACAATTCGCAACACGCACGTTGCGTTTCTACCTAAAACATATTTTTGTCCTTGTCTCGCCGGAGCGTCAAAGTCACATTCCAATTTTGCCCTTTTCTTTTCCTTTCCTCTTCCAACTCCACATATTTTCCCCCGCCTTCTCTGGGAAAAAGGAAAACAATAAAATAAAATCCCCAATTCCCCAAACCCCTCCTCCAAACAAACAAGCCCTTTCTCCCAAAATGGACATCGCTCTAATTGGCGATGCAGTGTCATCCTCCACGTCACAGACCCTAGGCATCGCAAAATTCATTCTCCGTCGCCACTACTTGCTATCCGTCCCGGTCCTCCCCAGAGACGCCCTTGCGCCGCCACCTGTCAAATCAACCTCCCGCAGGACGGCGCCTCGTACTCTCCTCCGCAAGAAGCGGCGTACGAAACGAAGATCGTACAGCGGCGGCGATGATTCCGAAGATAGCGGCGAAGGCGACGGGTTCTTCGATGGCGGGAACGACGATGGGCCTTTCGGAGGCGGCGGCGGTTACGGTGGAAGGGGGTGGAATTTCGACGGATTCGGAGGGAAAAATTGGGGCGACGATGGTGAGTCATCATCGTCGAATGAGTTCGCGTTTGATTTTGTTTATGAAGTGATTTATTGGATCGCGTTATCGAATTGCGTGCATTTTGCCTTCAAGAAGGTGGCGAGGATTGTGGCCGACTCTGATAGAGACAAGGTTCCTATGAGATTGACTCCAGTTTGTTAATTGCTGTCATTTAGGTGTTTGTTTCTAATTTATTATATCTGAATTGTCTGTTGATATTCATTTGGATAGTTGTATATATAGTGTATATATATAGTCTCATTGCTTCTAAAGATCTATTATTAACTTTTAGTTAATTGAGTTGAATAATTCATTGCTTGCCAATAGATTACTGTTTGTGCATGGATATATTTAGTTTCTTATTTACTGGTGTTTTTTTTTTTCAATTGAGTTTTAAGCATGTGGTCACTCAAATTTGGTTTGCTTTGTTAATTCTTTTGTGTTTATTTTATTTTATTTGCTTTTAATCAGAATATGAGATACTTCTGTACCCTGTTAGTGAAATTATGTAGTTGGGAAATTTTCTATTAAGTTTATTACAGAAAAATTATGTACTTGGATTAGTTGTTTACATTGAAATTTGTTTTGCGCAATGGTGCAGGGTTTCTAATTAATTGGTTTGAATTATCATGGGGCTTTGATATTCCATGCTGAGTTTATGATCCATTCCAAGTTTTAATCTTCTAACATTAACTAAAATAGTAATTTTAAATACTAATTTGTTGAATAAAGAAACTCCTTTATTTTCTTTTCTTGGAAAATTTACTAGTTGCACGAGATGTTAGTTGCCTTGTCTTTCCTGGGTGTTCACAACTACGAAATACTGTCCAGCCATTCTTCTGGTCTCTCTACTAGTTTGCACCAATATGTATAGCACACACAGGTGTGTGTGCCTGCATGTACACTACATGCCCAAGAGTTGACAAAACTTGACGACAGCTAATTTTGTTTTTGTTCACTCTCTATTTTTCTCTGTTTTCTTTGCTTAATAATCTTTCCCTCTTTTCAAGAAAAATCTTTAGAGCTCTGTTGTTGGTATTCTTGTTGATTCTATGTCTTCATTCGTGCACTTCTTTTTCTCTTTCAATTACTTTTTTATTACTGAAGGAGAATGCAAAATAATTTATAAAAAATGGAAGGTTCAGTGTGAATTTGAATAGAGTTACTCATTGGTGAAAATTTTGATCAATTTCTCGCTCATGATAGCTCATGAATTATAGTGGTCATTTCATATTTTAAAAGCCATGAATACTCTCTTAATAGAGGCTGTGGAACTCATTGCCTGGCAAATGGGTACGCTATGACCTAAAGCAGCTACTGTGCTTCCTTCTTTTGGTACTGATGACTGCTCTAAAACACATCTTTTTTTTGTCTTTTTGTTTTTTTGTTTTTTTGTTTTTCCTCTCCTTTTGTCTTCCTAAACTATACTGGAAAGTTCTATAGTCACGATTAGGTTGTCTGAATACTTTATTATATGCTAAAATGGTGACTAAGCTACCTTGTCAATGATTGGGCTATTCAATGTCAAATGCAATACTGGAAGAATTATTATTATTTTTTTTTTTGCTTTTGTTTTTTTTTTCTTGGGTCAAATGCAATGCTGAAAGAATGGTTTTCTTTTTTGTCTGTTCTCCTCTTCTCTTAACTTCATGTTACTGTATGTTATTGGTAGATTCGTATCATGAATTTGTTTTGAAGTTGTTAAAGTTTAATATAACGTCTTCAGATGACTTTCAGTTCATTAAAGCACCACATTCTTTTAAACCTGTCTTGAGTTGATTGAAAATTTCACTATGTTAATTTTTCAAGAAGCAAATAAGGAAGCTAAATTTGAGCATTTATTATGTATTATTTTCTCTTTTGGATCATGCAATATTTTGCTTTGACAACATGGAAGTTTGGTGGTTTTATTTGAGAAGATATGTTAGAAACTTTCCTTCCAACGTTCAATATGTGCAACTGATGGCAACAGTGGACTAGATCAAGATCATGTTGATATTCCTAGAATCATACATATCTTTGATGGATTTTAGAGATGAATGCATCTTGCCTTCCTTATACCTTGTCAGCTGGTGTACTTAATATTGAGGTTGACTGCTAGCAGACACTAGAGACCTTAATGCAACTTGGTTGATGTGAAAGCTTGTACATGTCTTGCCAATTGGCTGCTTTGGTACATAAGCAACACCACAGGTGAAGAAAAACCTCTTCCAATTATTTTTTTAATTTTATGTTTCAGTAGTGTTTTGATTTCCATATCTTTTCTTCAGTGCAATTATAGCATATGTGAATCAGTCTTCAATCATGACTGATGTATTTGGTGAGTTAATAGCTAAACAGCTATCTAGGTTCCCATCTTTGATCTTGCTGATTTCCACCTCTACCATGAAACTAAAATAGGTTAACCATTAACTTCTTAGCAACTGCTTGTTCATGCCATCATTGATAGATCTGTTGAAGTGAAATTGTGAGTTAAAATGGTTCAAGCATGTTCAGGGTTTAAGCAACGCCTGGTTCTAATTTCTAAACAAGAGAATGTTGATGAATTTATAATAATATTCATATCCGTTTGATATGATTGCAAGCTTGATTTCAATCTCATTGTCGTAAGTTGCGGATTAGAAGTTTCCTAGTGGGGATTTTGGAATAAGTCAGCCGGGAGTTGAAATCGCAGCCAAATCTCAAGTGCATGATGAATTTTATCATAAAACTCGTTCCTTTTTATTTTTTTTTTATTTTAATTTTTGATAGTGTTCCTTTTATCTTTTAAGCGACCGGCGACGGGGACTAATGCTTTTTTTTTTTCAGTGTAAATTCACGTCATAAACTTATCAAATAAATAATGCGAAAATTGGCAGCTAAAAAACAAATAGAAATTCCCAAGTGGCACTGAGATCTCTATTTCGAGCCCACAGTAACAAGAAGAAACTAATCCACTAGTTATGAATGGATAATTTTGTCGTTAGGACTTTGGAGCTTGAGATGCTTCCGCTACATATATTTTGAATTTTTGCAAAATTTTTTGAGTTACCATGAATTAAAAAAATAAGATTACAATATAAGAATTAATTTAAGTCATTTAATTTTATTAATAACACGTGCCAGTAGATCCTTAAAAATCTAGAAGGAGTAGAAAAGAAAATGTCTAGGAGAGGATAAGATTTAATTTTGATAAAACTTTTCATTCTAAAAAAATAATATTTAACATAATGAACGAAAAATGATAATGATGTTTCTAAAATTACTAAAATACTTTCTACAGTTAAGTTATTATTACATTGGGACATTTAAAAATTTAATATTAAATATATGTATTTTGTTTATAATGATTATTGATGTCCCATTACTTGATGATGTGTTTCTTTTACTCTATTATATACACTTTTTGTTGGACCAAAATTAAACCTAAGTCCAATCCGAGTAAATATGGTTCCAACAAAGTCCAAAAAGAGATTAATACAAAACTTAAAGTAAACCTCTTAGATTTTTAGGATAAGTTCATGATTTTATGATAAACCGCCTAAGACAAACCTCATAGGAGGATTCTAGAGCACACTAGGACAAAATCTTTTAGGATAAAACTCTTAGGTTCTTAAGATACTGATATCTTGAGACAAATCACTTAGGATTAATCTTTTGGGTTCTTAATATCCTAGGACAAGTCATTTAAGAAAGACCTCTTAGGAAAATCTTCCAAAGATAAACCTCTTCGCACAAACTTCGTAGGTTGAAAAGATAAAAAGATTTCCTTATTTGAACTGAGCATCCTAACGCCACATCCTCCTCTAAACAAAGAGGATCGAGACATTTTCTCCTTTGATTTAAGGACAAGGTTGCGTACCTATGTGTCCAATGCAGGGACAGTTCCATCAAGAGACAAATATGACCATGTCCCTTATAATAATGTTTTTAAAAAATAACATATAATATTTCAAGTTAAATAATAAGATTTCTTTTTGCAATTAATATTTCAAGTTAAATTCTTAATTCTCAATTCTCACTTTTTTTTTAACTTTATTCTTAGAAAAGATTTCTTTTATTATCTATCTTCTTTATTTAATTTTTGATTGATAGTCTAAATTATTCTAAGATTTATGTAATTGATTGTGATGAATACTGCTTATACTTTTTTCCTTTTTTTTTTGGTGCAACTAATTGGAATTTGGCCTTTATAAATCAATTTTTTTTACCTTTAAAAAATAAAAACAAAAGACAAGTATTTTTTCTTAAGCCAAAAATCGTTCAAGAAAAAAAAATATTGACTTTCTCTCTTAAGGCTTTATCTCTCTAGCTTTTCTCACTCTAAACTTTATTTTTCTAAAAATTCGGTGGTGATTATCAGAGGGTTTATGCTGCCAAAGCCGGTCCTTTAATTGTTTTTCTTATGTTTGTTGATATTTATCGGATAAATGTCATCCTCTATCACCTAAGAAGTGGACACATCCTAGGAGGAAATTTAGAGGAGCATAATTGAAATTGAAAAATGAAAGGCACAATATGGGAAACCCACATTGAGAGTTCAACATAGTCTGATCCAATAAAAAAAAAGGTCAAGCCCAATTCTAAGAAGATTATCCTTAGTTGAAATTACTATCTAATAATTATAGAATGATGATACAGTTATAAATTCTTGTATAAACTTATTTTGTACAAACTGATGTAATATTAATTCATTGATTGAATGAAAATATAAAATAATAGAAATAAATTATGTGGGTCAAGAGATATGTAATTTAATCAATTTTATCATACCACATCAGTTTATACAAAATAAATTTATATAAGAGTTTGTAGCTATATCATTACTCATAATTATAGGGTGTGTGTGTCTACACAGACACAGACACACACACTATAAAAATGTAGTGATCAAAGATATCGATCCTACATCTAATGTTCAACATTATTTCGAAACCAAATGGAAAGAATATTGTTATACATCTCAAAATTTAATTTCAAATGATGTGGCATTCATCTATTAAATAGTGAGATAATATAATTAATTCACTTAGCCGCTCGATGAACAGTGCACCGCATGTCACATTACTTAGGATAAGTTTTGAAATAAAATGTTAAGAAATCCTTGACGGTCGAGTAAGATGACAAGAACCACCGGTCCCTAATTATCTCCGCAACCATGATTAAGAAGTTATTGAATCTTTTTTTTTCCCCCCCGTAGACATGAATGTGTAGAAGTGTATGTTGTAATCAAAGGCCCCACTAAGATTCAAGTGGTGACGCACCTTTGGGTTTGGTTCATGCATCTTCCTCTTAAGTGACGTGTTTTTTTCAATGGTTTCGTCTTTGGTTTCGAACTATTCTACCAATTGTGATTGACATTAATTACTGGTGCTTTTATTTCATTGATGTCGATTCTTTTGCAATTTGAGATTCTTTTCATTATCTACATATGTTTAATAATCATTCTTGATTGATCACTAAAACTCCTCTTCAGCATCAAAATTAGTTCGCTGCGAGGATTTTGTATTTGCCTTCTCCTCCTTACTCTTCAAATATGAAAAATCCGCAAGTGAAAGTAAAAGTTTGAAAAACATTGGCGTTTAATTAGAGGTTCTCGAGCTTGTGGTTGTGGGATGAGTCAAAGTATCGACCCTTTGGCCATTGATTCTAGGTTAATAAGAGATGCTAAATTTCTTGTCGGATCATGTTACCTATCCAGATGGAAAAAAGTCTGTGTGATTTCGCAAGCAGTGACACAAATTTATCAAAAAAATCCGACAACCTAATTGATCTATTTCAAGGGGACAATAAAGAAAATAACAAGGCTATAAAACAAAATGACTGGTAGTAATTCATTTTTATTCGAACACATATGAAAAATACATGTCATGGTAAATCTTGATTATTACAATGGTATATAATCAATGCAATATGAAAATTAGCATTCATCAACATAAAAAACGAACGATTTTACTCTAAACAAATTTGAAACATTTTTATTCCCACATTTTTAATAGGTCTTAGAATTTAAAAAAAAAAAAGTGTTAGATTTCTTTCTATAAAGTTAGAAATACGAGTTAAAATAAATCAAAAAAAAAAAAAAAACTAAGACCCAACTAGGAAAGTGGTGAATCACATAGGAGACAGGACCAAGAGAAATTTTCAAATATTTTACTGCATGCTTTGAGACTATATATTATTGTCTGGTGCATGAATGGAGTTGGGGTTGTTTTTCTATCAATTCAACATCACAATCAAAGAGACTCAAAAACTTCACATTGACGACACGTTAACATTTTTGACCATTGAAACAAAGGAAGATTTTGTTCTGGGAATCAAATTATTTTTAATTACTTTTCAAATATACCATCAACTGTAATTGTGGTCGCAAGTCAGTGCTCTTTTCCAGACTGTTGAAACATCTTCGATTAGTTACATTCACCCACCACCACGAGGCCGCCACTGCTGATTAAAGACCAGGCAATCGGAATTTCATTACTTTTTTTTTTTTTTTTTGAAAAGGTAACGTTGATTGGTTCTTAACGTATATCTTATTATAAATATTAATGTAATATCTGTTATAATTATAGTTATAAATATTTATATAATACAGTATTATAGTGCGAAGCAGTATTTAAAAAAAAAAAAGAGACAGACTCACGTATATAAATAAACGGCCGGCAGTTGTTGCACTGATATCAGTAAATGCACGTAAAATCCTCGTGTACGTACAAATGAAGACGACTTCCAATTTATTTTCTCTTCCTTTCCTAAAGAAGAAAAATCCCTTTTGTCTTTTTTTTTTTTTGTTAACTAAAAATAAGTCTTAAACTTATCTTTAAAGAAGAGAGAGGAAATCAACAAAGTGTTGGCACTGGCAATGGAGTCCCCTTAAGTGGCTTGATTGGGTTTACTTCCCAGTTTGAGTTGCAGAGAAATTGCTTTTGTTGGGAGAAATATATCTCTCGGTTCGAGCAAAAACTTCTAATCAGAGTTATGGTATGGGTTCTTAACGTATATCTTATTATAAATATTAGTGTAATATCTGTTATAATTATAGTTATAAATATTTATATAATACAGTATTATAGTGCGAAGCAATATTTAAAAAAAAAAAAAAACAGACTCACGTATATAAATAAACGGCCGGCAGTTGTTGCACTGATATCAATAAATGCACGTAAAATCCTCGTGTACGTACAAATGAAGACGACTTCCAATTTATTTTCTCTTCCTTTCCTAAAGAAGAAAAATCCCTTTTGTCTTTTTTTTTTTGTTAACTAAAAATAAGTCTTAAACTTATCTTTAAAGAAGAGAGAGGAAACCAATAAAGTGTTGGCACTGACAATGGAGTCTCCTTAAGTGGTTTGATTGGGTTTACTCTCCAGTTCGAGTCGCAGAGAAATCACTTTTGTTGGAAGAAATATGCCTCTCAGTTCGAACGAAAACTTCTAATTTGAGTTATGGTATGGGTTTAAAGGTGCCTCTGATAGTTGGAGCCTCCCCAGGATACCTCGTGGTAAAAAAAAAAAAAAGGAGGAAATTATCTAAGTTTTTTACTTTTATTTCAAAAGTAATCTTTATCGCCAGCCAATCATAACACTATGATAGTTGAACCAATTATACGTGTGTGTTTGCGTGTGTGTGAGACGAAAGAAATTACGAAGTTAAAAAAGGAAAAAAAATCAACAGAAAATATTATATAACCGAAGGAACATCACATGCTGGCCGATTCAGAAAGGTTTGCACGGATTCTTTGATTTGGATTAAAATAATAAAAATCACTGTATCAAATGAATCTAATCCCTCGAAGCAATAATGAAGAAATTAGAAGGCTAACTACTAGAATTAATAAATACCCAGAGATAAATCAAACACGCCACGCCAGGCCACCGATATCACTGGCATTTTCCGAGGTTTCGAAATTGAACGGAAAATTGAATAAAAGATGCTGCATGCAAAGCAGGCAGAGAAGCAAGCGGAAGCAGCTGCTTATTACACACGAAGCACGTAATTAAGTACCGAGTCATTAACAACATAAAACACAAATTAAAATAAACAAAGTCATTAACAACATAAACACAAAATCAAAACTACATAAACAGCATTAAACACTATAACTCAATACACAGACCCACACGAACACACAGCACGGCCACAACTCAATTCGTTTATTATTATTTTTCCTAACACAAGAACTGATTGCTGTTCAGCTGCTGAGTCGCCGCCACGTCATCAAGCATCCAAAAGTCCACCGAGTCATACCCACCAGCACCGTTTCCACTCGGCTGACTCATTAATGGCTCCAATCCCAAAAACGATTCCAAGCTCGAAATTTGCTGGCTCAGCTCAAACTCGTCGTCTACTGCCCTGGGTTGATAAAACTCATTCTGATACCCAAACCCCACCCACGGGGACGGCGCCGGAGCCGGTGGGGTTCCGATGGTTTCAAATCTCGGCTGAGTCAACTCAGGGGATGGCATGCAGCGTTTCTTAGCTGGGGGTGGAGCTATTGGCGGCGGCGGCTGAGCGAAGTTGAGCTTGGCCTTGTCGCCGCGGATACGCTTGGCGGCTTCATCATAAGCTCTTGCGGCTTCTTCGGCTGTGTTGAAAGTGCCGAGCCAAACGCGGACGCCCTTGTAAGGGTCTCTAATTTCAGCTGCCCATTTTCCCCACGGCCTCTGCCGTATTCCTCTGTACAGGTTCTTGCGAACTCGCTGAGTCTTCTTCTCCTTCCCCTCAACACGAGCAGCTTTATTGCTTGAATCTTCAGCCTTCTCATTTTTCACTGTAATCACCAGAACCATCGAAACATTTTTAAGCTATAGCACCGAAGGCAGTTTTTGAAAGTAAAACCAAGGTAGAATTGGTTGACGATATATGCAATGCCCAGACAAATGCAATTACAACCTTGATTTTTGCTTCGTTTGACCAGTTGACCGGGACCATAATGGAGAAATAACAAACTTAAAGAGGATAGAATAAATATTAGCAAGTACAGGGGCCTAACCATAAAATAACACGGAACCTATTTAAATTCAATGAAACCCAGAATCTTTTCTCAAATTGTTTACGGCACCAAAAAAAAAATGAAACTTTAAGGAGGGAGGGAGGGACTCCGACGATAAAAATGTTACCTTTGAGAGGTTGCTTAGGGTGGGATTTGCCATTGTAGTCCAAGCCCAAGAGGTCGGAAATGGAACCAAACTCGGACCAGAGATCCTCGGAGGTCAATTTGCGCTCGCGCCTGACCGGCCGGACTTCATCATAATCAGCAATAAGTGCACCGCCACACATATTATTTTTTCTTCTCTTCTAATTTGTGTGTTGGGATGAGAAAGTTTTTGAGGAAGAAACAAAGGTTGCTGTAGTAGTAATGTGTAGAAGCTAGCCTGAGTCCAGGCTCTCAATTTATATAGCCTGAGAGTTGCAATCGATCTAATCATAAACTGACAAATGGGCTTAGCTTTTTTCCTGGGCTTCCTTTGTTTGGTTCTGATTTTGATCAGACGGTGGAGAGGAATTCAGGAAAGCGGAATGACGTCCAAATAGCAAAATGATGATATATGATGCTTTTGATTTTGAGATTAAACAGTTATATCTTAAAAATTATAATATTAAAATATTTAATAAATATTAATTATTGTTTATAAATTTAAAAATTATAGTACTAAAACATTCGGATACCCTTAAGTTGTTATTATGTTTCCACAAATAAGATGTTATTTATTTATTTATTTATACCAAATAGGTTTTATCTTTGTATTTCTAACTACTTTCAGTCTTCTATTTATCACGTAAGTGAGAAAATAAATATTTAAAAAATAAAATTAAAAAAGTATTTTGGTAATATTCTTAAATATTAGTATATTAATATTTACTTAAATATTCTAATTATACATCTAAGTTCTCAAAAAAGAAAAGGTAAGGATTGTAGGATCTATTGAAGTTACTTTTATGATTGTTGTCAATATACTGAAAAGTTACTTTCGCGATTGTTGTCCGTATACGATTCTCACGTGCTAAAAGGCAGCAGTTACAACCTTATTTCACGCTCTTTTGTTAAGAGAGAATGGTTACAAGTGGGGATCCGTGTAAGAGTATCCTACTCAATACCAAATACTCTCTCAGTTATTCTAATAGGTATTAGGACTCACTTGATTCACATGAAAATAATTATTCATATATTTGAAAAAATATAAAATTATCAGGAGCCATTTGATATTACTCCAATTCTCCGAGGCAAAAGCCAGGAGAGAGACGCGAGGCATGGAGGAGGGAACAGAATTCGTTTATTTACAACCCTCAGATTAATCATTGCGGTGGGATTTTGAAGCAAGCGAGAGTGGGGTCCACCTCTGCGGAGTACGGTAAAACGTAATGCCAAGTGGGTGGCGAAGACTGTAGACGTGGGGAGTTGTAATTGGTTTCAACTCGCCTATAAACAGCTTGATGTAACGCACGTCAGAGTAGATACAAAATAAAACGGAAGGACTGCACTTGGAGTCGCTTTGTTGTCGTAAGGTCTTCATTTTGGTAAGGGAAAAAATTTAACGTAATAGCTCATTTTATTTATATTTTTTAAATAATAATTTAAAATATTTTTTTGTTAATTTATTGTTAATATAAAATCGTTAATTAGTAATTTATTAAGGGTAAAATAAATTTTTTATTAAAATAATACAAATTATATTAAAATAATTTTTTACACAATTAAATAATATTATAAAATATGTAAAATTTATTAATTTTTTCTTGAATGAAATTAACGATGATATAGTTTGATATAGCTATTGAATAATGGCCATAAGGAACAAATTATAATTAACACAATATCTTTAAATTATTGGAAGAAAAACTTAAAATACCACCAATTTTTATGTACTTGCATGTGAGAATATCTTCTTTATCTTTAACTCAATTCAAGTCATTTTACAGTATAATTAGAGAGTATACTTTTATAAATAAGAAAATTGTGATATTTTTGGTACTTAGATTTATGGTTTATAAGGTTTTTATGCCGCCAAAATAAAAAGAAGTGAAAAAGAATTACTTGAAATATAAGTTTTTCATTTTTTTTTCAGTATTTCCTATTTGGTGGGATTAGATAAAATCATTTTTAGTTATATATCAACTTTTATTTATTTTTCTAATTTTCTCTTCGATGGAAAATCTATTTTTACCCTTAATAAATTACTAACAAATGACATTCAACTAACGGTAAATTAATGGAAGGATGTTTTGGGTTATTATTTAAAAAATAAGGATAAAATGAACTATTACATGAAATCTTAGGGATGAGAAAAGTTTTTTTCCTTTTGGCAATAATAACAAACGGGCCCCTGCTTTGATAATTTCGTTTATCATTTTCAGATATTAATTAGTGTACACCTTTTTTATGGATTTGGATAAATCTTAGGTTTTGATTAATTAGTTTAGTTGTTTTCCTGTTGTTAGATCAGATAGAAATGAGGGGAAAAAAGGTAGAATATATAAAAATTACTTTACAATTACTTTTTAGAATTATTGTCCACATGCGATTCTTTCATGTTAAAAGACAATAGTTATAAGCGAGATTCGCGCTATCATGATAAGAGACACCAGTTACCAATTATAATCACGAGAATTCCCTGAATCCTAATATTCAATTACCTTTACTCCAACAACTATATGACATTCTTTCTTTTATTCCATTAAGCCTTCTAAATCTCGTGCCATTACTGGTAAGATTCACCTTCTCACATTAAGTGATGTCGGTTAGTAGCAATACTTACGAGGATTTAAAACACAAAACTGAATGGATGAACTATTTATTATATAAGACTAGACACGGAGGATTTGTACATAACGCAATGACTCGAAAGAATTGGTTAATGCTGATTCATATAATTTGATTTTTTTTTCATTGCATATGAATATACTCAAAAGAATCTACGGGTTTGGGTCTACTGTAATTTAAATGTTTCTGTCAAATTAAAAGACAAATATCACCAACAACAATACCGTGAGGACCTCAAAAGACAAGATTGAATTAATTGATATTCATACAATCCAATCTTTTGATAAAATAAGAGTAGACACGAGAGATCTATTGTATTTACGAGGACTCAAACACAAGACTGAAACCATTGCTAATTCATAAAATTTGAAAATAGTATGGACTCGGCAAACTAATTAATTTAGTGGGGATCTCAGCCATTAATTCTACTTAGAGTGTTTACTGATGGATTACCCTTGCATAAACTCACGAGTCACGGCCTAAAATAAGCTACAAAACTCATTGGTCAATATATTAAAGAACCATGGCTGTCTCTCAAAAAAATAAAATAAATTAAAAATAAAAAACATTGACGGGAGTTTCGGATTGGTGTAAAAACATCTGGGTCTGAAAGTTATATAATTTATCAGATAAGAACACAGTTTTTCCGTTTGTATCAAATAGGTCCTGAATTCTACTGCAATTAGGGGTGGGCAAAAAAACCGTAGTCTTAAAAAAACTGAATCGAACTGACGGTTTTTTCTAATTCGGTTCGGTTTTTATTTTTTAAAAAAACCGAATATACCGTTTGTAAAAAAAACCGAAATGTCAGTTCGGTATTCGGTTCACTTAGTTGAACCGAAAAATCGAACCGAAAAACCGAATTATTTTTTTTATTTTATTCAAATCAAACATGTGTTAATAATTTTATTCAAATCAAACATGATTTTATTCAAATCAAACATGTGTTATTTCTCTTTATAACATTATGATTATGTTTATATAGATGAAGTATTGGAGTTTCGTTATGTATTTTGAAATTTTAATATTTCATATTTTAGGAATATTTTATTAATAGTTAGTAAGATATTAGTGATAAAATGTGTTTTGAATACTTTGTATTTATTGTTAATATTTGTAATAAAATTAGAATAAATTAATTGTTGAAAAAAATTATTACATTCATGAGGTCCAATGGGCTAAAAATTTAAAATAAGCCCAGAACCGAAAAAATCGAACCGAACCGAACCGATCCGAAAAGAACCGTTTGAGTTCGGTTCTTATTGAGTTCGGTTCTTTTTATAAAACAACCGATTTAAATTAATTTTACTTAATTTCGAACCGAACCGTGCCCACCCCTAACTGCAATGACTGCAATACCACTTGTCGTTAAATTACCAACAGTTCGGTCAAAGTTCAATACTAAGGGTATTGTGATCATCTCAACAGAGGTCAGGGACCTACTTTATACAAATAGGTAAAAGATAACCTTATTTTGAAAAAAAAAAATACAAGCACTGAGGGACCTCATTATTATTTTCCGCAATTTCTAGCATTTACTGCAGCTTCTCCGCCGCAATGCGAATCTGCAGCAAAGATTTTTACAGGTTGTCTTGAGCAGCAAAAGTCTTGTTAGTTGTTAATAGTAATGGAGGGTAATGGAAGCACTTCTTGTGATTTTTAGGCATGGGCATTAAGGGCTTTTTTACGCATTAATGAATTTAGAAGATAACATGTCGTCATAAGCATACGAAAGAAAGGGACCAAAATGTAGCTGCAGGCTTTTAAGGGACAGCTAAGGCTGAAGTTTGCTAAGAAAAAACTTTCTGTTTCTGCCTCCCAACGCTTTCATTTCAACCTTTTCCCGGGAAACAAACTGAACCTCCTCTCACACACATTCATCTATTTGTCTCTCTCTTGATCTTGTGGTCCACTGCTGATCATTCATCTTTGGCAACTTGGCCTGTAAAGGGTGCTCACCATGTCCACATTTTTGTCACTCGATTTAATGAACTGTAAGATCCATTTATTTAAAGGATAACTTTCCCTTTTGAGCCATAAAGCTATATATAAAAAATAAAATAAAATAAAAATCTGATATCTTCTTGCATTTGACCTTGCCCTTCTAAAATCTAGAGGTTATAATGATTCTTGACGACGTTGTGGCTTTGAATTGGGAAATCGTAATCATAAATGCTGCATATTGTCCTTTTCAATTCTTCCTTTTGGGCTTAAAAACTAAAAAAATCTTCTGCAGTGATGTTCATCCATTTTTGTTAATAAACCCACATTGCTTGGTAGAAAAGGAAATAGAATAAAATAAAAAAAAGAGAGTGAGTTTTGGCATTTATGGTATAAACAGAGATCATTGCCAAAAATAGACTTCTTTCATCTCTGACTTTGAAAGTTGAAACTATATAATCCCAATGTGGTAAAAAATGAAGACTCGAACAGAACAAAAGTACCCAAGCCATGGAACTTTGTACCTTCTTCTACACATAAGATAAGTACCACAACAGCTTCAATGTTTATCATATGAGCCGCATTGTTGGTTGTATCATCACCTCCCCTATCTTCAAGTATTGCTAAAGTAGCACACAACAAACAAGTTGTAAAAATATATGCCGCAAAAAAATTGACTTCTTTCATCTTTGACTGTGGATCTTTTTGGTATAAAGTGGTCAGAACGCAGACTAGAAACAGCACACAGGTAACGAGCAAGAGATATTTGTACCGTCTACGCATGAGACAAGTACTTTGACACAGGAAGCATCGACGCTTATCATTTGTTGGTCGGGTCTTTCCCCCGTCCATAGTCCAATTTTTCCCTTCCGATTCTGCCGCCTCCTCACACCCATTTTCTGCACGTGCTGTTTCGACAAAGTAAAAGACATGCTACTTTTCGTTCAAGCCCGCCATACTGCTTTCCTTAGTCATGATTTTGGACTTTGGGCTTGGGCCGTCCACCCAAACCAACAAATAAGAAATCTCAAGTTCAAGAGACATCAGGCCCATGAAAATTATCATTTTCCTATCAATTCACCTCCCTATGTAACACCTATGTTGTCACAAGAATATATACTGTTCATAATATTAAAGAAATCTGTCTGCAAATACAAGAATACTATTAATTATATTGTAAAAATACAGAAACAGAAGACAGCAATCAGCTGAATAATTGGTAAAAAGGAAAAATAATTTCCAATCGGCAAACAAAAGAAGATCTCAAACACATTGTACCAGTAAAATTTTTCAACAGGCAACAATATCAAACGAATTCCATGTTTCCAGGAAAAGTGCTATAATTCCCCATGATTTCTTAAGAGTACAGTGGGAAAAATGTATAAAGCTAAAATGATGCTAATATAAATAGAAAACGATCCCGATAACCTCTCTAGTCAACCATTTTAGTCAGCCGGTGGATGGTACTTCTTGCAATCCTGTTACTGGGATCAATCTTCAGAACAGTCCTCAGGTCCTCAGCTCCAAGTTTATACTTTTCCATGCTTTCATACAGGAGTGCACGCTGTACAAGGACAGATACATTTGCATCATCTTGTTCCAACACCTGCACAGCATCATTCGGAAATACAAAACAAGTCATCATTACACACCGAAACCAACATAATAAATTCACCAATTTTTATTTGTAAACTAAGTAATCAGACTAAAGGCAGCGACTAAAATGCATAACAAATTATTAAGAATGACGTGATTGTTGATACCTTTGAACAGTCAGCCACAGCTTTCTTATACTCCCCAACTTCTTTATAACATGAAGCTCTGGTTGATAAAACCTCCATCATGGTAGCCATATCACCTGATTTCTCCAGAAGAATCACAGCCCAAGACAGCCACTTAATAGCATCAGCATATTGGCCCGCCTTTTGATTATCTACACCCTTGTTCTTAGCAGCAGCACCAGTAACCCCAGCAGGAGGAGGAGGCAGCCCTTCAAGCTCAGTGGTAGTACCCCCATCATCGGTTGCTCCACCAAAATCAGAATAACCCCAATCATCCACTTCTGAAAACGGCTGCCCTCCACCAGAAGCAGTAGCACCAACTCCGGCTGAGGCTGAAGACGATGAAAAGAACATGCCAAGTGGATCACCACCAGTACTTTGACTTTGACTTGAGGGCTTATTCTGAGTGCTGTGGTCCATAGCAGGCATACCAAAATCACCCATATTCGATCCCATAAAATCATTATCACTTGAAGAAAAACTACTTGAAGGGAATGCTGCGGTACTAGGTTTCGAAGCATTCTGAAAATCCCCAAAACCATCATCCCCGCTACCAGCCTTACCCCCTTTACTCGCTGAATTAAGACTACCACCTGATTGCTTCGACCCCATATCAAACAAGGAACCAAATGGATCATTATTTGGACGAATTCCATTTCCACTCATATTTTTCATTGGAGGAGCCCCAAGATTTGAACTCTTATTAACATTCACGTTCACATTGACGTTCGCATTTGTTTTCACATAACTACTATTATTACTACCACTATATCCACTGGAATAACTCCCAAAACTTTGTCCAGTCCCCGAATTCCCACTAATTTTCACCGGATTACTCGTTTTTGGCAATGAATCAGCCAAATTTCCCATGGAATACGAGCTCTTGTTCGAAGTGGGTGTTGCATTTTTCAAAGGAACATTACTATTACTCTTATCATTACCCTGGCCTAAAGCAGAGCTCACAAGATCGCCAAACAAATTCGGATTCTTATCGACAATCCCAATCCCAGAACTGGACTTGGACGGGGCCGTAGTCGCCCAACTCTTGCCATGAATATCACCCACCATAGAAACGGGAGCGCTTTCTATCCCGGTCTGCGCTGGTTGGTGAGTCCATGACGGCTTGCTGGGTTGCCAGGCGGGCTTTGGCTGAGTTGCTGTCGTTGACGACGTAAATGAAGATGTAAACGACGGCGTCGTTCGGTTCCTTTGATCAATTAGTGAAGCGGGTTTGTTCGATCCGACCCCAAGATCGAAATTGAAATTGTTCAGCATGCCGGGTGTGGACACTTTCGATTTGTTGTTGTAATTCGAGTTCATTGTTGTTCTATGACTTTTTTTTTTTTATATTTAAAAAGAAAAGCTTTTTACAAAAATAAAACGAGAAATGAAATATGTGCGAAGTAAAAATTAATTAGATCTACAAAGATGAATTTGAGAAACTGAGTTGATTTGAAACCGTACCTGGTGAAATGGGATCTAGTGAATTCTCGAGATCGGAGGAGGAGCTCAGCGATCTCGCGGATTAAGAGGGAGAGAGGGGAAGTGGTGATTCTGGAATTTGGACAGCTTGTGATGTGATTTAGAATCCAAGGGCTCTTTATATTTTTCAAGAGACTTGGCGGTGATTTTGCTCGTTTGATAGGGGTATTTTTGCCAATCTATATTTTTTTAGGGCCCGTTTTAGTCTACGCGCTCCAAATTCCAGCATTAGCTGATTATTATGGATCGACCCGTTTCAAAAGTAAACAACCATGGTTGTATTTGTTGTTTCTCTGGTGCTATGACTCTGTTGTGGTTTCGGTCTAAGACTTAAATCAAAAGTTAAGATTTGGAATGTCTTACACTGCCTCAGATCACTTTTGTCATTGTTATTATTCATTTACTGCTTGTCATGCGTGTATAAAAATTATCTTTCACTGATTAAGGTTCACTTTGGGATTGATGAACTGTAATTTTTAAACTCTATTTGTTTTAGAAAAAAAAAACTGTAACTATAAAATAAAATTTAATAATATGTAATAAATATAAATTACATATTTACAAGCATATTATTACTTACTCGTAATAGATCACGTGTGAAATTTCCCTTCTTAATTATCGGTGAGAGGATCATGGTTACACCAATTTCCTATAATAATAGATCATCTGGAAATCGATCTTAATATACTTTTATGTTTGATTGAATAAAGTTTTGATCTGGTATTAGAAAAAGAAAAAGAAAAAACTAAATTTATGATCAAACCACACTGTTTCTTTGGTCGTTTTTCTTCTGGTAGAAATATGGAACCAGTCCCTTTTTTACAGAACAGGAATATGCACTCAAATCATGACAAGAATCAAAACAGAGGAATAAGGAAGGCAGTTCCAAGAAATGAATGACTATAAAATTCACTGAAACGAGGTCTAAAGAGTTAGAAGCAGCAGCTATTAGTACATCATTGAGTGCCTTATCTTCTAAGAAAGCAAGAACAAAGTAATCACATATGTAAATGATGGTAAGGGAGAGCAAAAAAGAAATTGTAAAAGAAATGTTCAGTCTCATAGCATAACTTAACAATTTGAGAATGAAACAACCATATATAAAGAAATATAATGCATTTTAGTTGCAAGAGCTGTTCTTCTTCATTAAAACATAACAAATAACATTTCAAGTCTCCCACAACATCATCTCCTATTTGATTTTTCAATAATTCCTCAATAACTATATTCACATATGTTCATGACTTGAAATATGCATATAATTGCCATGGAACATAAAAAGCAAGGGAACTCAGTAATTATCCACCGAATAAGAAATGCCACTGACAACACAAACCCAATAGCCCCATAACTATACTGTGAATTCTCAAGCACTCTTCTGGTTATTTTGTCCTTGGTTTATAGAGAAATTTGTCCCACCAGCTTGAGCAGGATTCTGGTTACTCATTGAGGTTGGTTGCTGCGATGGAGCACTCTGGTTCTGAGCCCAGAGCCTTCTCCTGTCGGCCTGTGTTGTTTCTCGACGCCGTGTGCGTGGCCTTTGCTGCCTCTCAGTGAATCTATATTGTGGTCTATGGATAACTTTGCCATCAACAAACAAATCCCCTAGCCATCAATTTAGAAGAGATGAACATAAAATAAAAGTCACAATTTATAGGTAACACAAATCAACAAAATTGCTTGTTTTCATCAATTTAATTTCAGAAAATACCTACCTCCATAATCTTTGTTGGGAACATCAATATATGAATCCGGCAAAACCCAAAGAACTCCAGGCTGACCTATTATTTTAAAAAAAAAAATTCCAATATAAATTCAAAGCTAAATGTACTTAATACCATAACTTGAATTTCAAGACTGAACATGAATTAGACTTCTAATCCCTGACGTAGAATCCCCAGTGACAAATAATCAAGCCAATTACTTTATTTAAAATCTGAGAAAGATGACAAAGTAACCCCTAAATCCCTAAATTCCATGGTACCATCAAACACCCCAAGAGAGTGTTTGTGTACTTCAAAGAAATAACAGAGCAAAGCAAATCCCAGTATCAACCACAAATGATTAAATTATAGCAAAAGACTTGAAAACATCCCAATACCTTAAACCTTTCAGCACCCAAAGATCTATAAAAAATACGGTTAAATCAATCAAACAAAGGACACCTGACCTCTAAAACCCTAAACCCCAAGTGAAGTAAATGAATACCTTCGATTTTTTAGGATAAAATGTAAATGTCAATCCCATTCTATCAAGCACCCACAATTCCGATGAAACAAAAGATTAACATTTATCCCTTAAACCCTGGAAAACCCATAAGCATCACCAATACAAATAAATTAAATACCTTTAACTTTGTAAGAAAGCTCCTCATCAATAAGTGCACCAAACCCAGTATATGTCGTCGTACAGACTGAGTATATCTTCTTCTTCGCTTCCTCCTCACTACAACCAACCCCAAAAATAAATAAATAAATAAATAAAACTCTTCATTAAAAAGTGAGAAAAAGATTTTTTTGTAAAATTTATACAGACAAGAAAAGAAGCAAGTTAACTCAGTGCCTGCCAACAACAGCAGCGAGTGTTTTGACATAAGCGTTGATCATTTCCTCCTCACTGAGCCCTGAGGGATTAGGAAACTCCATAACAATCAGCCAATGCTGGTAATCGCACCCGTCGAGCATTATTGTCTCTTTCGGCGGCCGGTTGCTCCAATTCGGAGACGGGTCGTTGAGGGGCGAGTAGCTCGAACCGGATGTTTTGAAACGGGCCGGGTTGCAAATTGGGTCCGGGCCGATTTGCGGTTGTTGTTTGTTGAGAATAGGTATAGCGAGGCGGGAGCGAGGAGAAGTGAGGGTGCGGGTTATGATTGATGCTACTGTGCGCCGCGCGGCAAGGTGCGCCATGTTTTTGCTGAGTTTGGTCTGAGACTCGAGAGTGTGTGAGTCCGTCGGTCGCGGCTTTCGACTAATTAGGTATTGGACGTGGTGGTGGTTATTTGAGCTGTAAAATCAGAGTTTTTGCCCCTCGGAACGACACCGTTCTAACCAAACATTTTTTTATAATTATTATAATTATTATTTTTAATTAAATAACAATAATGTCCAATGTTTTTTTGATGGCACAATAGTGTCCAATGTTACAAATTAATATATACAGAGCTGACGCCGATAAAAACATAAACAATAGGCGAAATTGAGGATTACACTCATATAACAAATAACACTGCTAATGTCACGCTGTGATGTTCATTGAAATTTGTCCAAATGTTAGAAGTCATTTTTTCTATTTTTAATAAATCTGTTTAATTTTTTTTCCCCCAAAATTGGAAAGTCGGTTTTAAGTTAACCGCACAAACTTCGATTAAAATTTATATCAATATCATAGACGGTTTATGCTTTATATGATTGTAATTTGCAAACAATTACATGGCAAAAGTCTGCAAACTACCCGGAAGAAATGAAAAATCACGAGGCTAAGGTGTGTTTGGTATTGAAGTTGGACAACTGTAGTTTAAAAGTTATAATATTAAAGTGTTTGGTAAACACTAACTGCTGTAACTTAAAAGTTATGTAGATATTATTTTTCAACTGTATAATAGAAAATCTATTATATCTTTAATAATTTTATTAAAATTATTATTTAAAATTTATATTTACTATATATTACTAATTTTTATTTTATAATTACACTTTTTTTTTTCACAGCAACTGTAGTTACAGCATCTCAATCCGAAATGTATCCTAATACTTCTAAGGCAACTGCTGTGACAAGAAGAAACAACTAAAAATGTAACCAAAGCGGCTCTTTTGCCCAAGAATCCGATCAGCCAGTTAATGGCCAATCTCCTATAATTTTTATATATATTCTTTTTAAAAGATATTGTTTCAATCAAAAGCTAGAATTAAGAATTTCTAATCCATTAACAACACCCTTCACATTGAATCTGCCTTCCCGCGGCGTTTCTGGTTCTGTGGGGTTGAGATTAATGTCAATAAGGTGTATGTTCTCGCAAGGGACACCAGAACTGCATATCAAAGTGACTCCAGATTCGGTGTTGTAAGTGCCACTGATGTTCTTGAAGTGAATGTTACTGAGCTCCACCAATGAGGGCTGCGTAAAATTTGAAAAAAAAGAAAAAGAAAAATCCATCAGTGTTCTTAATGTAACTTTGTTTAATAATCATAGTTACCTCAGAAGTACTCTTGCAGCTATTTGATGGACAGTATTCCTGATCTATGATTATGGGGTTTGAGACATTGATCATGACAATGTCTGTGAACATGAGGTTAGAAGCACGGCTAGCTGGAGCTCCAGGCCACGTCTTTACTCTAACGCCGTTCTGTGTGCCGGTGATTGTGCAGTTTCTTACATTGATGCCTACCACATCTTCCTCATCCGTGTACTTGCCAAGGCTCCCAATGCTGTCACATGGCAAAGTATCTCAGTGATTCAAACGAAGATTAGTAGACAAATTATGGTATAAGGAGCAGAATTGTTACCTGATTCCATGGCCTGGACCACATTTAACATCAGCAACAGAAATGTTGCTGCTGCCCGGTCCGATGGAGATGCAATCATCACCGGCTCCAATATTGGATGATGTAATGTTGATATTCGTTGACATACCGACGTGGATTCCATCGGTGTTTGGACTGTCACCAGGAGAACTAATACTAACATTGTAGACATTAATGTTGTCGCAGTCAAGGAAAGCAACATGGAAGCCCTTGCTATTTGATACAGCAATGTTGCTGATAGTCCCATGGGAAACATTGTTGAATCTCAGTGACTGCATCAATGAATTAACAATGCAGATTAAAATTTCTAAATTCAGTGATGTAATGCAAGAAAGTGGAGCTTACTGTGATTAATTTGTTGCATTTCTCTGACTTGCTGCAGCTATTCCGTTTCCAGGCTTCTACTTCACCCTGGGCATCTATGTTTGGCACTTCACCATTTCCTCCACTGATATTGATGCCGTGCAAATCTTGAAAGACAATCCAATTGGTATCAGGGAAAGCACTGAGATTTGGTGGAGCCATTAGAGTTCCTTTGATCACTATTTTTGGGGGCTGGTTGTTATGACAAGGGCCGGTAATTGATACTGGACCGAGCAAGAATGTTCCCTCTGGTATGTAAAAAGTTGAGTCTCCATTGTGTGAACATGCAGCATTCCATGCTTCTAAGAATGGCTGCCGAAAAACAAAAGATTCAATGATTTATGAATGAATATTGTTATATCACAAGATTAATGTAACAATGAAGAAACATACGGAGCTAGTCTCGGTTTCCCCGTCAGGTTCTGCTCCATAGTCGGTGACATCAAAAAGGCCTTCTGCGGTAGGCGGTAACTGTGTTTCAGGAGAATCAGCTGTAGCAGGAGATGGGTCTGGGGACTTGGCTTCTGGATTTGGAGATGAAACAGGTGAATTGGGTTTGGGAGCTGGAGTTGGTTGCCACGAAGCAGACAGGACGGACGTTATATAAAGAAAGGACAAACAAGCAACACTGCTGCTCATGCCGAGTGCCACCATTTTCTTTAATCAAACAGGGCTGTATGGCAATTTCGAAGCCTTTTTATATATCTTTGGCATTTTATAGACTGAACCGAAGTATTTAATTGCATTAAACTCTCTTGCTGAATGTTTAGCTATATTTTGGGAGGAGTTTCTTTCAAGAAGTAACATCTTTTTCTTTGCATTCAAGTGAATGAATAAATGCTTGCTATAAGCTAAACTACAGGTCATTTACTAATTTTCTTGTGTTAAATTCTTCCATTACTTCAAGTCTTTTAATTCAATACCATTCTGTTCATAAGGGTGATTGCTGATCAAATTTTAAGCTATAGTTCTTGAAAAAATTCTGTGAAGAGCAGTTTCATTTAGGAACAATGGACCGCTGTTAAGGCTGATTGCGGAGAATTGAATGCACATGTGTATATATTCTAATTAGGCTTATTAAGAAAGAATTTATAAGGCTCTTGGCATGTGAACTAACGGTTAATCTTGGGCATTTTCAAGATTGTGCCTCTCAGATTGCCATTTGCAAAAAATCTTCTAAAGAATTAAAATAAAATTAATAAATTTCTCACGTAGTCTAAAGTTTGTTCGCAAAAATATCACCGGTAAAAAAATACCACGATCAACAGTAAACAATGATAATAATAATATAGTTGACGCACTAAGCTTTTTGTCTCCTAATTAATTGCAGCACTACTAAAATCTTCTTCTATTCTCCTATTGCATATTTCGACCATATATATATACACAACTATCGGCAAGGTGGTGGGAGTTGCAATCCATGATAGCCCACGTGAGCATTAACGCATGAGGAGGAGAACGGCGCTTGATCATTGTCATTTCCACTGTACTTGAGATTAATGTTGCGGAGGTGAACATTTTGGCAAGGATAATGCTTGCTGCATGCAATATCCACAGCTACTTTTGATACCGAGGTTCCTGTTATGTTTATGAATTGAATGTCGTTGATCTTTACTATTGAATCCTGCATTTCGTTGACAACCAAATTAGTGAATATAATTAGTTGATGGGAACCCAGAAAGGAAATTTTACTAAAGCAAAATATGTTGAGGAAAATGAACCTTATCTTTCCCTCCGTAAAATTGATCTATAATGATGGGGTGCTTAACATCTTTCATAACAATGTCCTGAAAAATCATGCTTGAGGCTCGACTTTCACTTTTGCCTTCATATGTTTTGATTCTCAGTCCATTCTGAGTGCCCACAAGTGTGCAATCTTTCACAATGATCCCTTTCACATCAGCCTCATTATCATACTTGCCAAGGCTACCAACACTGTAAAGGAACATTATCTCTCTGAATTTTTGATGGTCGTGAAGCATTTCGAGAAAGAGTACAATTACCTTATGCCATGTCCAGGGCCACAAGTGACTTTCTTGACACTAACGTTGCTGGATCCTCGGATCATACCAACGCAATCATCACCTGTGCCAATATAACTTTTGGCTATCTTCACTACGTCAGATTGACTGATATGAATGCCATCAGTGTTGGGGCTTTCATCCGGGGCAATGATATTGAGGTGGTACAATCTAATGTTTTTGCATCCAGTGATGAAATAATGGAACCCTTTGCTATTAACTGAAGTGATTCCTCTAACAATTGCATTTGACACCTCAACAAATTGTATATTCTGCAACAAAGAGGGGGAAAAAGAAGAAATTGAAACCACGAATGATTGTAATAAATGTTTGATGAAGTTTTGTTTTCAGATTGAGCTAGCTAGCTTACTGCTGGGAGGCGTTGGCCGGGGACGTTGTTGTCATTCTTTGTGTCACGGTATTTCCAGCAAGAAGCACCTTGGCCATCAAATGTGCCACTACCAGTAACTACTAATCCATTAATGTTTTGGAAATTGACCCATTCTTCTCCTTGTCCAGGAAATTCGGAAATATCAGTAATGGCTTTGATTGTTCCTTGGATTTGAACAATCAGAGGAGTGTTGTTGCATGGCCCCATAAACGTGACAGGGCCAAGCACGAAAGTACCTCTTGGTATAACAAGCCTTGCTTTCCCCTCGTGATGACATGCAGCTTCAAATGCCTTAACAAATGCCTACAAGTGTCCAACCAAAAATTCAAATATTATCAAGTATTATCTTGTTCGACATGTGACATTTGAAGCCTTACCATGTGGTTACTGTCAATGTTATGACGATCTTCCTTGTCGCCAGGCTTTGCACCAAATTGTAACACGTTAAAAACTTTCGCGGTAGGGTCTAAAATGCCTCGATTTATAGCATTCGCGCGAGCATTAGCTGCGGAGACATTGAATTCTCCAGTGGCCTCACCCGTGGTGACCTCACAAGAGACCACAGCTGAGTAGCACAAGAGAAGAGATATGGCAGCAATACTGGTGCAAGCTCTTTTTGCGATGGCCATTGTAGCAAATGAAATTTTATTTCATCAAAAAAAAAAAAAATTGAAGAGCCTAATGATGTAAATTGGGGATGATAAAGCTCTTTTCTTTTCTTGTGCCTTTCATTTTATATTTTATTTATGGCAAAAACAAGTTTGATCCACTAGTGCTTTATATCGATAGAATGTTATGTCGGGCATGTTGTTAATATGTTTAGTCCTAAATAAAGTGGTGCTTTGTGTGCATTGGCTTCGGAACTATAGGAGCGGTGCCGTTCCTCTTTGAAGAGGGGCTAAATCTTCTCCACCAAATTAAGCACCAGTATTGTACCAAACATTGAACTAAATAATTCAACAAGGTTTTGTTACAAGGCAGCGAACTAGCTTGGACTGTTACGCATGTACTTGCTGCTTTATCTGCCTAAGAACCAGGAACTGTGACACTTTCGCGACCCGAAGTCACCAAGCAACCACACGACAAAGATTATGACAACTGTTTCGGTTCATATGCGTAGGTGACTGGATTTCCCCCAGCCAATCCCTCCTTGCCAAGTGACCAAGAATGATCACGACACCCATTCACACCTAGAGACCCCGGTCTCTGCGGAAGAAGTGCCAATCGAAGAGGAAAAGAAAGGGCAAATCGGTAAATTCAATGAGTGAATGCTTCCCCACCTCACAATCTTGCAAATATGGGGCCTGTTAATTGATCATGATAATTAAGGATTAATAAGCCATACAACTCTGTTTTTTATATAAGACAACAGACATTTACGGAACTGACGATGATGAAGAAGGCATATACTACATACAAAGCCGACATAGAATATATATTTCACATAATTTATATAAAGTACTCTTTAAAGTACAAGGGAAACATACATTCAGAAGAAACAAGGCTTCAAGTCACTACTATTATTATATTACAGACTGGAGTGTAATTGACGAAGAGAAAAAGAAGGCCAAGAAAGCCTATTAAGCTCTGCGAATTGGTTTTCTGATACTGTAATCCACAATTCCCTTGCCACCATAAATTAGAGCGGCTTGGTTGCTATCGATGACTGGCTCCCTGATATTGACGACTTGGGGGCCACGGTATTGATTGTAGTAGTCATACTGACGATACTGACGATGGAGTTGATATTGATGATCATATCCTTGATGAGCAGTAGGAAGCCTTGCTCCAGACTTCTTGGGCCGCTCGTAGAATTCGTCTAAGAGAGCAAAGCCCTCCAAGCCAACATCAATCAGCTTGTCTTTCTGATGTTTTTGAGGTGCCATTACCAGTAAGAGCACAAGAAACTTACTTTAATTTGAAACTAAGCAAGAGAAGCTTTTGTTTCTTGTTTGTCTTGCAAGTAAAATTTGAGACTTAGTGTTGTGAAAATTTTAATGTACTCGCAAGCGCACGAATCTAGAGATAGAATAGTGGTAACGAGGTCGATCCCACAGGGATTGTTATAAATTGAAAAGTCTAATTTAAATCTAAAATTAATATTAATTCTAACCTAGTTGAGCAAATTGAGTTTTTAAGAAAATTAAACCAATTAAACTAAAGAAGCAATTAAAATAAAGGAGAATTCAATAAGATAAGAATTACCAAGGTTTCAGAATCCACCACTATTCAACTAGTAATTATCTAATTATTAATTAATCCCCAATTTTAGAGTGACAACTCGAAATCAATCTATGTCATCTCATGGATATAACAATTAAGCCCAAGTAATTAAATCTAATGTAGGTTCTTTTTCTGCTTAATAATATGACATCTAAGAATCTCATGTAAACATATTGAATAATAAAGAGTCAAAGTTTCCTAAGCACTCCATGTAAACAATTTAATGAAAGACATAAAATCAAAGATAATCATGTATAAACTTTATAGATCCAAGCATAGAATTAATCGAATATTAATCCTAACAATCAATAATGCATGACAGAATTGATGAAAAGATTTTATTAACATCCAATTAATCATGTGAAATAAAAACCATAATCATCAAAGAACATATATAGGGAATTAATTAAATAAAAATATATAATTATTTCATTGAATAGGGTTTCATCCTTAACCTCAGTATAAGAAAATTAGCTAGACATACTTGAATTGGGAGCAACAAAATAAATAAATTCAGCCATGGGAAAGCCGAATTGCTGCAGATTTTCTTCTCTGTCTTGAATCCTTGCGTCTGCAGTTCTCCCTTCTGGCGGCTCTCTCTTCTTCTTTCCGTCCAGCCACTCCCTCCAAAAGCAAAAACTCTCTTTTATAATATTTAAAATGGACCCCACCTCTTAAATCCTAAAGCCAAAAGGCTTGGCCTTTTACTTGATTTGTTCTCACACGTGATCACTCTTAGAATTGCTTTAGGATTCCTTTTGTAATTATGAAAGCCAAGTGTGGGTCCCTTTAAATTGCTTCCAAATATTAGAATGCCATGCATTTGCTTCCCACTTGTTGGCCACTTTAGCTTTAAATTTCTTCTTTGTTTGCTCTAGCATGGAGAATTCACTTTATTGGCTTCAGCTTCTTCGGATTGAATTTCATACACATCTATTTAATTGCCTCCACAAATTGACTTGATCTTTAATGCTATCCATTTACTATTCTTTATGTACTTTTCATCCATAATCTCCAATCAATTCTCTATTCAATAAAATAATTCAATTAATTAAAAATAATAAATAAAATTAACTAGCAATTATATAATAAAGGGTAAAATATGTATATAAATTATGCTCATCAAATACCCCCAAACTTAGATTTTGCTAGTCCTCGAGCAAAACTAAAACTAAAACTAAAAAAAATAAAAATAATGAAACAAAAAGTAAATCCTAACTAAACCACTTTCGCAGGTAATCGCGATTGCATTTAGCATATGCAACAAGCCTTTAAACCCCTAGGCGGCCCTAGTGGACGAGTTATAGTCTCATGAGGGCTTCAGTGATGATACCCACAAACATCATTTTAAAATAATAATAATAATAATAATAATAAATTAATTAATTAAATTAAATCAAAAGAACGAAAAACTTTAAATAAACCATGAAAAATAGCCTCAAAGATTGCAAAAATTATATAGCTCAAAGAAAATTTCAAATATTAGCAAAGTTCTAACTTTAATTCAATAGTCAATCCCACCTCTCTTTCGATTCTTGTAGTGTGTGTGTGAAATCAATTCAATCAAATCCATTCCCAAAATCCTCAACATCAACAGCCTTCACCTCAAACAAAGAACAGAGTAGGTCAAACTAATCTTATCATCTTGATCTCCAATTTTTTTTTTCTCTCACAGGCTTTTATGTGCATTTTCTTTTGATTTTTTTTTTCAGCACATGCACTTGATTTTTTTTTTTTTTCTTCTCCTTTTTTTTTTTTTCAACCATAGTCAGGAGCTTTCACTCTACCCCTTAAGGTAGCCTTCTTCTCATGGTAGATTATCCTCTACATACTTGTGGTACATAGGCCCAAATTACTCAAGGATAGCTTCACTCTTAAGGGTTATAGGTAGCTATTTCTGACTTTGGTGCCCGTGTATACTATTTTGTATTGTGGAGATAAGAATCAAGACAAACAGTCATTTACTCTATCTAAAATTCTCAACTCAGGCTGCGTCAATATCAAATTTCAAGTCAAAATTACGAAAGAATTGATGTTAGTGCTCATGGTTTAAAGAATCTCAATCAAGAGGAACTAACACAAGAATCAAGTATAAACTAAGACAATATTCAACCCTTTCTAAAAACCATATTCATTGTCAATCAAATTTTTATCATTGGCTTTTCACATAAAAACAAAAAACAACAAATTTTTTTTTTTTAATTTTTATTTAAAATTTTCAAATTTTTTTTTTTTTTAACAAACAAAACACACACTATTCCCACCCCCAAACTTATTTGGAACATTGTCCTCAATGTTGCACAAACAAAAGATATGCATGCAAACAAATGAAAGAAATAATAATAATAATAATAATAATAATAATAATCATAAATAATAAAAAGAAAGTTGGAGAGAACACACCTGGATGGGCTAGGAAAGCTTTAAAAAAAAAGAACAACTAAAAAGAAAACATTAGAAAAGAAAAATACTAGAAAAGAAAAACAAACAAAGAGAAGAAAACCTACTATTAAAATAAAACAAGAGTGCAAAGATGGACATAATTAATCCTGATAAACAGGATCATCTAAAAGTATCTCCTCAACTTCTGGTGTTCTTAACTCTAAAAATGGTTTCAATCTTTGCCCATTGACCTTAAATAAATCACCATTTTTAGGGTTTTCAATCTCAATTGCTCCATAAGGGAAAACAGTACGAACTATAAAAGGACCAGACCATCGAGAACGTAACTTACCTGGAAAGAGATGCAATCGGGAATTATATAAAAGTACTTTCTGACCTGGTGTAAAGGCTTTTCTCAAAATGTGTTTGTCATGAAAGACTTTCATTCGCTGTTTATAAATCTTGGCATTCTCATATGCATCATTCCTGATCTCTTCAAGTTCTGCTAGTTGTAATCTTCTCTTGGAACCAGCCTGCTGCATGTCAAAATTGAATTTCTTGATCGCCCAATATGCACGATGCTCCAACTCTACTGGCAGATGACATGCTTTTCCATACACAAGTCGATAAGGTGACATCCCAATTGGTGTTTTAAAAGCAGTCCTATATGCCCACAATGCATCATCAAGTCTCAAAGACCAATCCTTTCTATCTGGCCTAACTGTTTTCTCTAGAATCTGCTTGATCTCTCTATTAGAAATCTCTACTTGGCCACTGGTTTGAGGATGATATGGGGTGGCAACCTTATGTGTAATGGAATATTTGTCCAAAAGAGTTTTGAAAGGTTTATTGCAAAAATGGGTGCCACCATCACTAATGATTGTTCTAGGGAAACCAAAACGAGACAGAATATTACTCTTCAAGAATTTCACTACAACCCTATGATCATTGGTTTTGCATGGAATAGCTTCAACCCACTTCGACACATAGTCCACTGCAACCAATATATACTGATAACCAAAAGATGGAGGAAAAGGTCCCATGAAATCAATACCCCATACATCGAAGATCTCAACCACAAGAATAGGATTGAGTGGCATCATGTTCCGCTTTGAAATGCTACCTATACGTTGGCACCTATCACACAAAGAACAGAAAATATAAGCATCATGAAAAAGAGTAGGCCAATAAAAACCACACTGTAAAATTTTTGTTGCTGTCTTTTTAGCACTAAAGTGGCCTCCACAAGCTTGTTCATGGCAAAATGAGATAACACTTTGAATTTCATTATCGGGAACACATCGCCTAATAATCTGATCAGCACAATATTTAAATAAATAGGGATCATCCCAAAAGAAGTCTTTCACTTTAGATAAGAACTTTGTTCTATCTTGCTTAGTCCAGTGCTCTGGGATTTGACCTGTAGCAAGGTAATTAACTATATCAGCAAACCATGGTACGACATTTACACTCATAAGTTGCTCATCTGGGAAAGACTCATTCAAAGGTAAAGATTCTGGAATAAATTTAAGATCAAGGCGAGATAAATGATCTGCCACAACATTTTCAGAACCTTTTTTATCTATAAATTCAATGTCAAATTCTTGTAAAAGCAACACCCAACGAATCAATCTTGCCTTGGCATCTTTCTTAGTAAACAAATATTTTAAAGCAGCATGATCAGTAAAAATAATCACTTTACAACCTATAAGATAAGATCTGAATTTATCAAGTGCAAACACCACAGCTAGCATTTCTTTTTCTGTAGTTGAATAGTTCAACTGTGCATCATTGAGTGTCATACTAGCATAATAAATCACATAAGGCACACGATCTAATCTTTGTCCTAAAACTGCTCCTACAGCATAATCAGATGCATCACACATAATTTCAAAAGGCAAATCCCAATTAGGTGGCTGAATGATAGGTGAAGAAGTCAACAATTTCTTAAGCTTTGCAAAACCATCAAGACAAGATTCATCAAAGATAAAAGGTGCATCCTTAACAAGTAAATTGCATAAAGGTCTAGAAATTTTACTAAAATCTTTAATGAATCTTCTATAAAAACCAGCATGTCCAAAGAAAGATCTTACTTCTTTTACGGATTTGGGATGTGGAAGATTAGAAATTAAATCCACCTTAGCTTTGTCGACTTCTATACCTTTGCTGGAAATTATATGACCAAGAACAATACCTTGTTTTACCATGAAGTGACACTTTTCCCAATTTAGAACCAAGTTCTTTTCTTTACATCTCTGCAAAACTAATGTTAGATGCTGCAAACATTCATTAAAAGAATCTCCATAAACAGAAAAGTCATCCATGAATACTTCAAGAAATCTCTCAACCATATTAGAAAAAATACTAAGCATGCATCTTTGAAAGGTAGCAGGTGCATTGCATAAACCAAATGGCATTCTCCTATATGCAAAAGTTCCAAATGGACAAGTAAAAGTAGTTTTCTCCTGGTCCTCTGGAGCTATAGGGATCTGATTATAACCTGAATATCCATCTAGAAAACAATAAAAATCATGACCTGCAAGTCTATCAAGCATTTGATCAATAAATGGAAGAGGAAAATGATCTTTTCTTGTAAATGAATTCAATTTTCTATAATCAATACAAACACGCCAACCTGTAGTTACTCTAGTGGGAATTAATTCATTATTAGCATTAGTAACTACTGTAATACCAGATTTCTTAGGAACTACTTGCACAGGGCTAACCCAAGAGCTATCTGAAATAGGATAAATAATTCCTGCATCTAATAATTTGATTACTTCAGCTCTTACCACTTCTTTCATGTTAGGATTTAGCCTACGTTGCATCTCCCTAATAGGTTTAGCATTTTCTTCAAGATGAATACGATGCATGCAATCTACTGGATTAAT
>NW_006261964.1:1412512-1458972 GCF_000493195.1 Citrus x clementina
ATTCCTGCAATTAATAAGAGCATCAGCTGTAGCTAGAAAAGGACGACCTAGAATAACTGGAGTGTGTTTCTTAGGATCATGTACATGCTGAGTATCAATAACGATAAAATCAACAGGATAATAAAATTTATCAATCTGTATCAACACATCCTCTATAATACCACGAGGTATTTTCATTGACCTATCAGCAAGTTGCAAAATAATAGAAGTTGGCTTTAATTCCCCTAGTCCAAGTTGCATGTAAACAGAGTAAGGCAAGAGATTAACACTAGCGCCTAAATCCAATAATGCTTTATCAAAACATTGGTTCCCTATAACACATGAGATAGTAGGAGAACCAGGGTCCTTAAATTTTGGTGGCATTTTACATTGAAGTAAATTGCTAGTTTGTTCAGTTAAAAACGCCTTTTTAGTGACATGCAAATTTCTCTTTTTAGTGCATAAATCTTTCAAAAACTTTGCATATGAAGGAACTTGCTTAATAGCATCGAGTAAAGGGATGTTTATACTTACCTATTTGAAAATTTCCATAATCTCACCTGTTGAAGTCCCTTTCTTTACCTTTGTTAACCTTTGAGGAAAAGGAGCCTTGGGAATGTAAGCTGGCGGGCCACTCTCTTCAGGATCATTTGGTGATGAGTCTTGTGATGGAACTGAATCTGAAGAAGTAGGCTCAGATATCTTCCTTGTTTGAACCTCTACTTTGTTGTCAAATAATTTTCCTCTTCTCAAGGTCATAACAGATTTTGCTTCTTCATGTTGATGGCTTGAACTCGATCCAACTTCGTGCACTCCTTTGGGATTAGGAATTGGTTGACTTGGAAATTTT
Organism: Citrus x clementina; assembly: GCF_000493195.1. Classification (NCBI taxonomy): domain Eukaryota; kingdom Viridiplantae; phylum Streptophyta; class Magnoliopsida; order Sapindales; family Rutaceae; genus Citrus; species Citrus x clementina. Next base: position 1,413,342 of record NW_006261964.1, read on the forward strand.
CCTTTTTCTCTCTCAGCTACAGTAGTTGCTAATTGACCCAATTGATGTTCAAGCTTTAGAATAGCTTGAGTGTTTGACTGAAAAGCTTGTTGGGTTGACTGAATGAAACTTTGAAGTGTATCCTCTAAAGAAGACTTTCTTTGTTGGGGTGCAACAAATTGAGACATAGGTTGTTGGGCAGGAGGATATACTTGGTTAGGAGGGACAAATTGTTGATTGGGCAAGTTAAATTGTTGTCCTCCTTGGTTTGACAAAGGTTGATTTTGTTTCCAAGAAAAATTAGGGTGATTCCTCCAATTAGGATTATATGTGGGTGAATATGGATTATTAGGGGTTTTCTCATATGATTGTAAGGCATGTACCTGCTCAGAATAAGCCTCTTGATAGGCTGGTAATGATGGACAATTCTGTGCTGTATGAGACACGTTAGAACAAATAGCACAAACCTCATTAGCTACACTAGGATGATGATTCATTGATTGGTTCAGAGCTAAGGCATCTACTTTCCTAAAAAGTGTAGCTAGAGTGGATTTCACATCAAAATCATCCTTAACTTCATATAACCCCTTTCTAGAAACTTGAGATGATTTTTCTCTTTGATTTGAAAAATCCCACTGTTGAGAATTCTCAGAAAGTGAATTAAAGAAATCCCATGCAGCCCCTTCATGTAAGTTCAAAAATCTCCCACCATTCATAGACTCTACCATATGACGATTTGACATGGTTAAACCGTTATAAAAGCATTGTATAAGTCTCCATTTTTCAAAACCATGGTGGGGACACTTGAGGAGTAAATCATTGAATCTTTCCCAACACTCGTAAAATTGCTCACCCTCTCTTTGATAAAAATCACTTATCTCTCTCCTAAGGGCATTTGTTTTAGACATAGGGAAAAACTTGGTGAGAAACTTATTACTCAATTCATCCCATGTACTAATAGATCCAGCAGGAAGTGAATTCAACCAAGCTTTTGCTTTGTCTTTTAATGAGAAAGGGAACATACGAAGCTTAATTGACTCATCATTAAAATTTTGAAAACGGAATGTAGAGCATATGTCAAGAAATTCCTTAATGTGCAAATATGGATCCTCTCTCTCTAACCCATGGAAAGATGGTAAAAGTTGAATGACAGAGGGCTTGAGTTCAAAGTGTGTTGCTGTGGTTTGTGGCAACACAATACAAGATGGTTGGTTGGCTGCAAGTGGTGAAAAATATTCTCTAAGGGTTTTCTCTGCTTGCATTGGTGGAAGTATTGGCAATAGTCTATTTGGGTCATCCATCACTTCTAAAGAACTAGTTTGACTACTATCAATTTTCGACTCTCTTTTAACCAAACGATTTGTTAAATCACGTTCCCAAACACTCATAAACTAACTAGACAAGGAAAGAAAGAAAAAAAAAATAAAATAAAACAAATCAACAATAATAAAAATTAAATAAAAGAAATCAAACAACCAAACAATGAATTTAAAGACAAATAATTTTTTTTTTTTTGTGTTTTTTTTAATTAAAAAAAAATATAAAAGACAATCTAAATTATAACTAGTGGAAGAATCAAATCAACCTAGATTAAACTGACTTTCTAGCACAATCCCCGGCAACGGCGCCAAAAACTTGTTGTGAAAATTTTAATGTACTCGCAAGCGCACGAATCTAGAGATAGAATAGTGGTAACGAGGTCGATCCCACAGGGATTGTTATAAATTGAAAAGTCTAATTTAAATCTAAAATTAATATTAATTCTAACCTAGTTGAGCAAATTGAGTTTTTAAGAAAATTAAACCAATTAAACTAAAGAAGCAATTAAAATAAAGGAGAATTCAATAAGATAAGAATTACCAAGGTTTCAGAATCCACCACTATTCAACTAGTAATTATCTAATTATTAATTAATCCCCAATTTTAGAGTGACAACTCGAAATCAATCTATGTCATCTCATGGATATAACAATTAAGCCCAAGTAATTAAATCTAATGTAGGTTCTTTTTCTACTTAATAATACGATATCTAAGTATCCCATGTAAACATATTGAATAACAAAGAGTCAAAGTTTCCTAAGCACTCCATGTAAACAATTTAATGAAAGACATAAAATCAAAGATAATCATGTATAAACTTTATAGATCCAAGCATAGAATTAATCGAATATTAATCCTAACAATCAATAATGCATGACAGAATTGATGAAAAGATTTTATTAACATCCAATTAATCATGTGAAATAAAAACCATAATCATCAAAGAACATATATAGGGAATTAATTAAATAAAAAGATAATTATTTTATTGAATAGGGTTTCATCCTTAACCTCAGTGTAAGAAAATTAGCTAGACATACTTGAATTGAGAGCAATAAAAGAAATAAAATCAGCCATGGGAAGCCGAAATATTGCTGCTGCGGATTGCTCTCTTGAATCCTTGCGTCTGCAGTTCTCCCTTCTGGCGGCTCTCTCTTCTTCTTTCCGTCCAGCCACTCCCTCCAAAAGCAAAAACTCTCTTTTATAATATTTAAAATGGACCCCACCTCTTAAATCCTAAAGCCAAAAGGCTTGGCCTTTTACTTGATTTGTTCTCACACGTGATCACTCTTAGAATTGCTTTAGGATTCCTTTTGTAATTATGAAAGCCAAGTGTGGGTCCCTTTAAATTGCTTCCAAATATTAGAATGCCATGCATTTGCTTCCCACGTGTTGGCCACTTTAGCTTTAAATTTCTTCTTTGTTTGCTCTAGCATGGAGAATTCACTTTATTGGCTTCAGCTTCTTCGGATTGAATTTCATACACATCTATTTAATTGCCTCCACAAATTGACTTGATCTTTAATGCTATCCATTTACTATTCTTTATGTACTTTTCATCCATAATCTCCAATCAATTCTCTATTCAATAAAATAATTCAATTAATTAAAAATAATAAATAAAATTAACTAGCAATTATATAATAAAGGGTAAAATATGTATATAAATTATGCTCATCACTTAGCTCCTCCTTATATAGGAAATTGACCGTAGAGCCTTCTATGTATAGCTTCACTTTATGACAATAAAAATAGAAAAAGGGATAGAGGCAACTAGCCTCTCTCCAAAACTTAACTTTTTACGATTCCATTCTGATATGTGCTGAGGAACATAGTGGTTTTCTTAGGGAAAATTAATGGCATCGTTTCACTAGCTAGCAGTGTTGCCCGTCCATATCAAGTATCAAGAACAAAGTGTCCTAGCAGATTACACTGGGCCGGCGGTACTAGTATAAATTAATGTGGAAGCATATATGGTATCTGCCGAAAAGCGCAGAAAAGTGAAAAGAACCTCAGCTACAATCCCACCATTGATTTAATTTGTAAGATTATATATACATCAGAAAAAGAACAGCCCTTTGGGACGCCTCACTTTTTTGCATGATTATGATCTTCGCTTGCATTTGCCACATTATTTTGTAAGGAAAGTGATCAGGGACTATACATTAATCAAGATTGAGATGTCCCAGAGTATTATGTATGTTTATTTATTTACACTTAATAATGTAAAATAAGTAAACCTGAGTTAATTTTATTTAAATAACTCAATAGGTTAATAATGCAAAATGTCGTCTATGCTATCATACACATTCCTCGATATAAACAATAGGACATAAAATTTTTACTTTGGAGTGAAAATCATATGGTATTGCATCTATCTTTTGAACATGTAAACGACATGCTATCTACATTCGTTGAATTTGTAAACCACAAGTATGCATACATTATAGACTAAAAGATTTATTTTCTCTTTTTTTCTTTAGATATTAAATAATAAAAATTATATTTGAAGCTATCTTTATTGCGTGAAGAACGTTTCTTGATTTGCATCTTACACTTTAGGTGGGTAAAGCATCCGTCGCGGTCGGTGCGTTGCATTCCGAGACCATGAGGATATAATTTTTCGTTGACGTGGTCCAAGAAGCCTCACGAGTTCAAATCTTAAGCATATTCACTACTTACAGTGTGATTGATTGTCCCAAATTTTCCATCACCGAAGAATCAGTAAGTGAGATGGTGTAACCAATTATTTTGATAGTCGTGAAAAAAAGGAGTAATTTAAAACAGTTGTATGTTTCAATTTTAAAAAATCTCTCATTAAAATAATGAACTCCGGCCTTTTTTTTTTAATATAAACTACTGCCTTAATTTAGATGTGTAACGAAAAATTGGAAAACAATTGCAACAATTATTATAAAGCAGCTAGATAGACTCGAAACGCTGAACTATTATGAACTTATTTATTGAAAAGGGTGAAAATTTTGAGATTGGTAATATTACGGGGAATAGTAGAAGAATCAAATAGCATTATATTTCTTCTAGTTCTTATCCATTTTAAGATGAAAAGAAAGTGTATGATGGATTCAGGGTGGGGTGAATTTTGTGCCTTCTTTGTTATTATTGTTATTTTTTTAAAGTGTGAGTCGATCGCTTGAAAGTTATCCTTAGAAGATTTTTACACGTTCTGCTGCTTTCTGTTTGAAGGTTGGGATCAATCCTTCGACGACATCTAGGTGCACATGTCTGTTAAAGATGGTGAAGAAGATATATATTCACATATACAAAACAGACATATATATAATTATCGTATTATTTATATATAATACTTTTTAGAGTAGGAGAGCATATATATTTTTCAGCAGCTGCAAGCTTCAAGTTACCACCACTACAAAATCGGGTGGATATATGTTAAAAGTGATTTAAGGTGCATTCACACACTCAAAAAAGGAAAGCAAGAAGCCTAATAAGCTCTGCGAATTGGTGTCCTGATACTGTAATCCACAATTCCCTTGCCTCCATAGAATTGAGCTGCCTGGTCGCTATTGATGACCGGCTCCCTGTCCCTGATATTGATGACTTGGTATTGATTGTAGTAGTTATACTGATGATATTGACGATGAATTTGACATTGTTGATCATATCCTTGATGAGTAGTAGGAAGCCTTCCTCCAGACTTCTTGGGGCAGCCGTAGAACTCGTCCAAGAGAGCAAAGCCCTCCAAGCCAACTTCAACAAGCTTGTCTTTCTGACGTTGTTGAGGAGCCATTGCCAACAACAGCACAGTAAAGCTTTAAGAAGCAGAAGTAAATTTTGTTGTCTTGTTTGTCTTGTTAGCTCCGAGGCCTTGCCCCTTATATAAGAAACCATTAAGCCGTCTATAATTTCACTTTTTGACCTTAAAAATAGTATAAAAAAAAAAGAAAAAAAAGAAGGGGCAATCGGCGCCTCTCCAAATCTCAACTTTTATGATTCCATTCAAATGTATACTGATATGATGTTCCATTTGATAAGGTTAAATAAAAACATATAACAATAGAGGAACATAGTGTCATTTCACTAGCACTTGCCCCATATAAATAACAAAACAAAGTCTCCTAAATTATGAAGGGCGGCAGCCCTAGTATTAATTAATGAGAAATATAGTACCTGCCCCAAAACCAAAATAGTAGTAGCTTTATTCATCTGGGTTGTTATGTTGCGTTTGGATCTGTTAGATTCTTTTTGCAAGAAAGAGCTTCAGCTAGAATCCTCTGGGTGTGCAGTTAATTTTCTGGTCTGAAATCTTAAAGTATAGGAAAAATCTGGAAAACCTTTAAAATCGTAAGGTTTAAGAGACTTAAAACTTAAATCACTTAAACCGCACGATTTAAGTGTTTTCCCAAACTTTCCTGTACTTTAAAATTCTAGTTTGAAATATTTATATATATATATATATATATATATATATATATAGGTGGTGAGATATCTAAAGAAGCAAAAGAGATATATATGGAGCGCTAAGTTGATGTATGCATAACGGTATTGTAAGCAGGCCTACATAACGGTAATGTAAGCAGGTCATGCTCATATCTCAGACCTCTCATACGACGCATCTCAGGAGATTTTACTAAATTGAACCAATTGGTACCGACTAGAGGTGTGCTAATTGATTACAAGGAGCACTGGTAGAACCCTGTTAAACGTAAAAGAAATGTACAAAATTAAAAGAAAACACACATTTATAGATTTAATTAAAGGTGATAAAGAAGAGATAAATCCGAAGTAGATGTAGGATATATATTTTATATTATTAAGTACTTTTAAAATTCTAGGAGAGCATACTTTCAGCAGCAGCAAGCATAACATATGTCTGCAAGCTTCAAGTTGCTACTACTCTACAAAGTGGGGTACGTATATGTTTGCTGATTTAGATACATTTACACACTCTAAAAGGAAAGCAAGAAAGCCTAATAAGCCTTGCGAACTGGATTTTTGATACTGTAATCCGCAATTCTCATGCCGCCATAGAATTGAGCTGCTTGGTTGCTGTTGATTACTGGCTCCCTGATGGTGATGACTTGGGGGTCACGTTATTGATTGTAGTTAAATTGATGATGAATTTGATGATGATCATATCCTTGATTAGTTGGAAGCCTTCCCCCAGACTTCTTAGGGCGGCCGTAGAACTCGTCTAAGAGAGCAAAGCCCTCCAGGTCAACATCAACAAGCTTGTCTTTCTGATGTTTTTGAGGTGTCATTAACAATAAGAGTACAAGAAAGTTACTTTTATTATAAGTGAAACAAGAGAAGCTTTTGTTTCTTGTTTGTCTTTCTACTAATGTTTGAGGCTGAACTCCCTATACAGAAACCAAAAATAAAGCCCTCTATAGCTTCACGCTTTGTGGTATTATTGAAAATATCATCATTTCATTTCACTTCATTAATATTAAAAAGAAAGGACAAATGGCCTCTCTCCAAATCTCAACTTTTTGTGATTCGATTCAAATTATTCTGTTTTGTTCCCTTTGATGAGTTACGAAAACGGTATAACAATGGTAATAGCTCGAACGGTGAATTACCATAGAGGAACATGTCAATGTGTCCCAAATTCTGAAGGGCGGCGGCACTTTGTATTAATGGGGACCATATATAGTAACTGCCCAAAAGTGAAAAAAGAGGAGGATTTCTATCATTTGGTTTTCTGTGGATGCGTTTTAATCTCTGTTAGATTCTTTTTTCAGAATAAGAACTTCAGCTACAATCCCATTATTGATTTGTAAGATTAGATATGCATATGCAGAAGAACTGCCCTTGTGGACCAAATTAACTTCTTTGTAACGTTAATTAAGTTTCAGATGCTCGCCAAAATGGATGCTTAACTAACCTCTCTTTTAGACGAATATTTTATTGGATGTGGCAATTATAACTATTAAGATTCCTAAGATTTGGTCTAAATATGAATATTTATGTGTGTGTGAAAGAGAGTGGCACAACGTGTTTAGCAGGGGATCAGGGGATGGAATCTTGTTCAAACAAGATTTCTTCCTTGAAAAGTGTAAAATTGCTATCCCTATACGTTTTGATGATCCTATATGTTTTCAGCAAGAAATAAGCTTTCCCTGTGACTGAATGTAAGTTTTTGAAAGTATATCCGAAAGGAGCATTTTTTCTTTTGCATCTTTCACCTTTGAATATTGAACATGGGCAGATTAGCATCCGAACGTGGTGGCTGGTGGGGGTGGGTTACAAGTTGACAGGGTCCAACTCCAGTCCAACACGCCTTATCGATTCAAATATTTTAGCATATACTATATGCTGCTAATCATCCTAAAAGATTATCCCAATTTCTCTATTCAAGGATGACTCCTGTTGATGCGAGATTCCGGTTCTCCTCGTTCTACGATCAGGATCTCTGCTCGATCAACTTCGTCACTACCAGGAGGTCTCCTCGCCAGTCTTCTTCTCCGGAGGTCCCTGCGTACACAGATAAGTCAGAGTACGCCGGTTGTTTTCCCGGCGCAAACCCTCCGACGCTCAAGTCAGATATGAAGGTTCGGGAAAAGCTTGCCACAGGTCTTATGGCGTTTCTTGTGGTTTTCTCCCCCTTTTCTCAAGAATGCCAACCCTTTTACCTTCGTTGGCTACCTTTTTATAGGCTTCCTCTGAATCTCAGTCTTCCGCTCTTTTCGAGACGGTATGGGACTCCAACTGCTGCGTTATGGGCAAAAAATGGGATCTAGCGTGTTACGCCACGGTTCAGGGGAAAGCGTGGCTGCCACGGCTCTGTGAGACCTTGCGTGTTACGCCACGGTTCTGGGGAAAGCGTGGCTGCCACGGCTCTGTGAGACCTTGCGTGTTACGCCACGGTTCTGGGGAAAGTGCGGCTGTTGTGCCTAGATTCTCGTGCTGGAGAGCACGTCTTGCCAACTGCCGTCGACCGGGTCTCCTCGCCTCTCGATCTCTAGCCGGAATGGCCTCATGCCTTTTATAGGAATTGGCCTCGCGGACGACAACATCGTGGACGAGCAGGATGTTTCTGCTCCTGTTCTTCCACGCGCCAGGCTTTAACGGAACACACCGGTTCGCAGAACTCCGCCATCAGATGTCTGCTCGTCATTCCTGGTCCCTTCGACGCATTTGTCCCAAACAGTATCCCTCCCAAACACCGGTCCCCCAGTTTCTGGTGTTGGATAATGTAGTGGACCAGCAGTAGAAACTCGATAGTACTCGCTCGCGTGGGTTTGGAAAAGGCTGCCAGGAGTCATGTCGCATTTAATCGCGGACGAGGTGACGTGGCAGAAATCCCCCCCTCCATTTGAATTTCAAACCGACGGTTACGGGATTCTCGGAATATGCGTCATTAAATGCTGGCAGCCCAAGAGTTTGCTTCTCAGTAAGGAAACCCAAAATCTTCAAACACGAACTCGTCATTTTCTCCATTCTTGTCTCTCCGGCGAATGAACCTCGGCGCCAAAGCTGTCATCCCTGTCTCTTTCTGACCGAGTCCCTGCTTCAGGTATTTCTTCTATTTTTTTTTTTTTCGGTATTGGTTAGTTGTAGGTAATTTCCTTTCTCTCTGCTTTGCTTGAGGTTGTAGTTGGCGGTGGTGTTTTGGTTAGAACTTAGGATATGTCGAAGGGTAAGGAGAAGGTCGCTGACGTTGGTGACGACGAACTAGGTTTTTTGCCTAGTCTGCCCGCTGATCTTGCTTTTGATCCCGGGATCCCCTTAGAGCCCATTAGGTCTAGTGTTGGTACTAGCGCTAGGAGGATGTCTCCCCAAACAACCTCCTCGAGCGACAGTAGCGATGAAGAATGATCTTCTGGATCGGAGAACACCTTGAGTGAGGGTCAAGGGGATGATTCTGGTGAGGCGTCCCCATCAGGAGCATTACGACCAGAAGAACGGGGTACAGTAGGAGGTAGAGCCTTGTCGCGTGATTATGCCATTGATTACACGTCGTGTACGACCACGTTTGACGAGCTCAATGACCTCCGACTTAGGTATAGTATTCCTGGTGAGATACCTCTTAAGATCCCAGGAAAGAAGGATACACCTAGCCGGCCTCCCAGGGGATACGTTACCCTGTATCTGGAGAGCTTTAAGTATGGGCTGAGGTGTCCCTTGCAGCCTTACTTTGCCCGGATACTTAACGGGCTAAATCTGGCTCCTGGTCAGCTGAACCCCAACGGGTGGAGAGTGCTCTCTGGTCTGTTCATATTGTGGGACAGATGTTGCCAAAGCGAGCCCACGGTTGATGAGGTGAAGCACCTGTACCAGCTGAAGAGCAGCCCTAAAGATGCCGGCTGGTACTACTTCCAATCTGGTACCAAGAGCAGGAAACCCATAACTGATCTTCCAACTGGTGGTGGTGGGACTTGGAAGAGGAAATTCTTTTTTGCTGGGGGTCCCTGGGGTCAAGTTGCACAAATAGACGGGAAGGATTGTCGCGTCCCACCCCGTTTCACGGTCCCAGGTTGCCTGCTCGCTTTAGATGTCTTGTATCCATAATTGTTCCTGCTGCATTGGTTTGTCTCTAACCAAGTGTCCGTTTGTGCTGTAGTTTCCTGGGGTGTTCACTTCCCGCTCCGACCTGGTCAGCTTAAACGGGTCGAGGCTGTATTGGCCAACTCCTGCTCGAGCCGAGAACTGCTATCTACATACAACTTCCTCGAGTCTCGGTTGATACTTCCTGGCCATAAGATGGAGGACGCAGTGATTGGAGCTCTGACCAGGAAACGCTTTCGGCCTCCAACAACCGATAGGGACCAGGACAAAGATGCTCCCGCTGCGAAGCGAAAGAACATCGTGCAGCAGGTTCCTCCCTTGCAGGCTCTCCCTCCTGCCTCTGCTAAAATCGGGGAATCCAGTAGAGCAGCCACTGATCCTGCTTCCTCTTCTCCACCTGTTGTGCCTCGGTCTCGCTTACCCGACAGCCGACCAGAACACTTGGTTCCCTATCTCAATGAGTTGTCTAAACTCGTGAGCAAGAAGGACCTGGAGGGCTTTGACGGTTGTACCCTGGGCGAGCTGGTGGGAGCCATGCAGTATAGTGCTTTCCATCTCAGCTGCATGGCCACCTACTATAAGGCCAAGGTTGGCCGTTACGACAGGAAGATGAAGGAGGACATTCAATCGGCGACGACCAGAGCTGACGTTGCCGAGAAAAAAGCGGGGGAGCTAAACGTTGAGAACCTCAAGCTGATAGAGCAAGAGTCCCTTGCTCAAGCAAAAGCCATTACCCTCGAGGAGGAGCTGACCAAGGTTAAGGAGGATCTCCAAGGGCAGAGGGCTATGTATGAGGCTCAGCTCGAATCTCTCCGCGATTCCCACCGAGCTCATATAGAGAACTTGGAGAGGGAGGCCGACAACCAGTACGACCAGGGACTTCGGCATTCCTATCGTTGTATCATGGCCGTCCTCGGGAAGTAACACCCTGATCTGAAGATGGATGACCTTGCAGCTGGTGTTGCTCAACATATGGACGAGGAGGCGGCCAAGGAAGATGCCGAAGGGGTAGAGCCGATCGTGATTGAGGAGGGAGACTCTCCTCCTCGTGCAGTCCCTGCTGATGTTGGCGAGGCGAGCGCCCCTCTGGATGCGACTGGTGATACTCCTCCTGCACCTGAGGAGGTCCAGCCAACCGACGCTGCTGGGCTTACTGATCCACGACCTTCCTGATATGTTTCTTGTATTGTAATGAACAATGTTTGTGAAGATTATCTGCTTTGTTAATTATTAACAAATTAATAGAAATGTTTTTGATTACTCTCTTGTGTGGTAATTACGAGAGCCTGCTCGTCCTCGTCTGGTCGAGCTGGCTATGGCTTGGTATATGGTTTCGCCACCTGCCTTAGAAAATTTTTCGATGTTCGGGATTCTGCTCGCCTTTACGCGGTCGAGCAGATCCCGCCATGCTTGGCTTCTGTCTCGCCATAAGACAGGCTTTGAGACTCGGTGAGCCTTTGCGTGCCTTGAGTTTTTCGAGGATTGGGATTCTGCTGCCTTCTCGTGGCCGAGCAGATCCTGGCATGCTTGGCTTCTGTCTCGCCATAAGACAGGCTTTGAGACTTGGCGAGCCTTTGCATGCCTCAGGATTTTCTTCAAACGATTTGGATTCTGCTGCCTTCTCGTGGCCGAGCAGATCCTGGCATGCTTGGCTTCTGTCTCGCCATAAGACAGGCTTTGAGACTTGGCGAGCCTTTGCATGCCTCAGGATTTTCTTCAAACGATTTGGATTCTGCTGCCTTCTCGTGGCCGAGCAGATCCTGGCATGCTTGGCTTCTGTCTCGCCATAAGACAGGCTCTGAGACTTGGCGAGCCTTTGCATGCCTTAGGATTTTCTTCAAACGATTTGGATTCTGCTGCCTTCTCGTGGCCGAGCAGATCCTGGCATGCTTGGCTTCTGTCTCGCCATAAGACAGGCTCTGAGACTTGGCGAGCCTTTGCATGCCTTAGGATTTTCTTCAAACGATTTGGATTCTGCTGCCTTCTCGTGGCCGAGCAGATCCTGGCATGCTTGGCTTCTGTCTCGCCATAAGACAGGCTCTGAGACTTGGCGAGCCTTTGCATGCCTTAGGATTTTCTTCAAGCGATTTGGATTCTGCTGCCTTCTCGTGGCCGAGCAGATCCTGGCATGCTTGGCTTCTGTCTCGCCATAAGACAGGCTTTGAGACTTGGCGAGCCTTTGCATGCCTTAGGATTTTCTTCAAACGATTTGGATTCTGCTGCCTTCTCGTGGCCGAGCAGATCCTGGCATGCTTGGCTTCTGTCTCGCCATAAGACAGGCTCTGAGACTTGGCGAGCCTTTGCATGCCTTAGGATTTTCTTCAAGCGATTTGGATTCTGCTGCCTTCTCGTGGCCGAGCAGATCCTGGCATGCTTGGCTTCTGTCTCGCCATAAGACAGGCTTTGAGACTTGGCGAGCCTTTGCATGCCTTAGGATTTTTTTTCGGTTTCAAGCGAATAAAATTCGTCGATGTTACATTAATGGCAGGATTTGACTTACATGAAATTGTTCGGACATAAAACATAAAAATAAAAGATAGACAGCATGAGCAGAAATTGCTTTAAAATGTGAGCAAGTCTTACTGGAAGTATTTTCGGAGGTGTGCTGCGTTCCATGGGCGTTTCACTTCGTGGCCGTCCGCGCGAACCAGCTTGTAAGCTCCGGGCCCCGCTATCTGCTTGACTCTATACGGCCCTTCCCAATTCGGTCCCAGCACTCCTTGAGTCGAATCTTTGGTGCTCTGATTCACTCTTCTCAGTACCCAGTCTCCGACCCTGAATTGCCGTATGTTCACCTTCCGGTTATAATACCGAGCAACCCTCTGTTGGTAAGTGACTGATCGCTCGGCTGCTTGTTCCCTCCTCTCCATTAGCAGATCAAGATTCAAACATATCTGCTCGTCGTTCTCCTGTTCATTGAAATGATCTGTCCGGTGTGTGGTCGTTCCTACCTCAGCCGGCACGACCGCTTCATGTCCGAAAGCCAAAGCGAACGGTGTCTCCCCCGTTGCGGTTTTGTGGGTTGTTCTGTATGCCCATAGCACACCTGACAGCTCGTCAACCCACGCACCCTTTTTTGCTCCGAGCCTGGTTTTCAGAAGCCTCTTGACTGTCTTGTTGGCTGCTTCTACTTGTCCATTCGATTGAGGGTGAGCAGGCGAGCAATACTTCAGCTCTATCCCGAGGTTCTGGCAGAAATCCCTGAAGCTGTGATTATCGAACTGCCTGCCATTATCCGTTACCAAGGCATATGGGATCCCGTATCGACAGACCAGGTTTCTCCACACGAAGTCTGTTGTTTTCTTCTCTGTGATCCTGCTAAGGGCTTCTACCTCTATCCACTTCGTGAAGTAATCTATAGCGACTATCGCATGTGTTGCTGCTCCTCGTCCCTTTGGCAATGGGCCGATCAGATCAATTCCCCATTGAGCGAATGGCCAAGGGGAGGCCATGTAGGTGAGCTTCTCTGGTGGTTGGTTAGAGAAATTCGCAAAACTCTGGCAGCTTGCACAGCTCCTGGTCTTCCTTTGCGCATCCTGGTGCATCGTCGGCCAGAAATATCCCTGCCTTAGAACCTTGTGGGCCAGGGACCTCCCGCCAGAATGATTTCCGCAAATTCCTTCATGCACTTCCCTCAGCACGTAATCCGCGTCGTCATCGTCCAAACACCGAAGGAACGGTAATGTATATCCTCGTCGATACAGTACCCCATCGATCATCGTGTATCTCGAGGCCTGAGCTCTAATCTTCCGAGCCCGTAGCTTATCTGGTGGTAAGACTCCGTCTCTAAGGTATGAAACTATCGGGTCCCTCCACGAGCTTTTTTGTTCTATCCGCAACACCCCCAAATTTTGCTCGATACTCGGGCGAGACTTCACTTCTAGGGGGACCGACTTTGGCATTTTTGGGTCGGCGACGGCTGCCATCCTAGCCAAAATGTCTGCTCGACTATTCTGCTCCCTGGGGATTTGTATCACCTCCACTGCTTCGAACTTCCCCATCATCTGCCTGACTATCCTTAGGTATTGTTCCATCTTCTCCTCTCTTGGTTGGAATCTTTCACTGACATGATTCGCAACCAGCTGGGAATCGGTTCTGATCTTAACTCTGTCCGCTTTCACGGCCCTAGCCAATTCCAGCCCTGCTATCAGGGCTTCATATTCTGCCTGGTTATTTGTGGCTGCAAATTCCAACTTTACAGCATAAGAGATCTCCTCCCCCTCTGGGCCTTCCAGGACAATCCCTGCTCCTGAACCCCGCTCTCCTGATGACCCATCCACAGATATCTGCCATACTTGAGTTTCGTCGTTGCCTACATCTGCATCTTGCTGACCCAAGCATACTTCGGGCTCCGCGAACTCAGCTACGAAATCGGCCATTGCCTGGGCCTTTATCGCCGCGCGGGGTTTATAGTCTAAGTCGAATTCGCTCAGCTCTACAGCCCATTTGACGAGCCGACCAGAGGCATCCGGCTTGTGCAGAATTTGACGCAATGGCTGGTTGGTGATTACCGAGACCGGGAATGCTTGAAAGTACGGCCTCAACTTCCGAGCAGCAACCACAAGGGCCAGTGCCCATTTCTCCGTCGTTGGGTATCTGGTCTCAGCGTCGAGCAGGGCCTTGCTGGTGTAGTATATCGGATACTGAATTCCTTCTTCCTCTCTCACTAGAACGGAACTGGCGGCCCGATCAGATACCGCCAAATACAGATTCAACTTGTCCCCATCCCTCGGTGTGGACAGTAGCGGGGCTTGCTGCAAGTAATGCTTCAAGTTCCGGAAGGCTTCCTCGCATTCTGGGGTCCATTCCGTTTTCTTTCCCCTCCTTATCACTTGAAAGAATGGCTGACACTTATCTGTAGCCTTGGATATGAACCTGCTCAACGCCGCCAGCCTCCCCGTGAGGCTCTGCATCTCCTTCAGGTTTCGAGGAGACGTCATTTGCACAATCGCCTGGATCTTCTCGGGATTTGCTTCAATCCCCCTATGGCTCACCATGAATCCCAGGAATTTCCCTGACTCGACCCCAAAAGCACACTTCTCCGGGTTGAGCTTCATCTTATACTTCCTCAAAAGCTCGAACGTCTCCTCGAGATGTCTGACATGTTCCTTCGGGATTTTGGACTTGGTGATCATGTCGTCCACGTACACCTCCATGGTTTTCCCGATCAAGGGCTTAAAGACTTTATTCACCAGCCTTTGATAGGTGGCCCCAGCATTCTTGAGACCGAACGGCATCACCCTGTAACAGAACAGACCTTGGTTAGTGATGAAAGCCGTGCTCTCCTCATCCGGCTCGTACATGGGGATCTGGTTGTATCCCGAGAATGCGTCCATGAAGCTAAGCAGACCATGTCCAGCCGTTGAATCTACTAGCTGATCGATCTTTGGTAAAGGGAAGCTGTCTTTTGGGCACGCCTTATTGAGGTCTGTGAAATCCACACACATCCTCCACTTGCCGTTTGCCTTCTTTACCAACACCACATTTGATATCCACTCCGGGTAATTGACTTCCCGAATGAACCCTGCTCTCAGAAGCTTCTTCACCTCATCATTTACAGCCTCATACCTCTCCTGGTTGAAGCACCTCCTCTTCTGCCTTACTGCCCGAGCACATTTCTTTATTGCCAGCCTATGACATGCTACCTCTGGGTCAATCCCTGGCATGTCCTCATGTGTCCAGGCAAACACGTCGGCGTGAGCCTGTAAGCATTTCACCAACTCCTGCTTTTGCTCTCCCTCAAGTCTCGACCCGATTCTGATCGTCTTTCCCGGGTTCTCTGGTCCCATGCTTACTGTTTCCAGATCCTCTACGGGTTCTTGTCTGCCAGTCTTGTTTTCCACTCGGGTATCGAGGGATGTTATCTGCATCGCCTCCCTTGCTGCCGAGGAGTAGCAGCTTCTTGCGATCCTCTGGTCTCCTCGTACCACTCCGACTACCCCATTCACCCGGTACTTCAGAGCCAGATAATGGTTGGACAGCACCGCTTTGCTCATCCTTAAAAATGGCCGACCTAGGATCATCTGGTAAGGACCTTCCTCATCCACTACGACGAAGTCCAGTATCATTGTTCTTTCTGTCGGGGGGCCCCCGATTGTGATAGGCAGTTCGACCACGCCCAGAGGGACCAGCTTCCCTCCTCCGAACCCCTTCAAGGAGGTGTTGGTGTATTCCAACTTCCGGTCGGCTATTCCCATTTCTTCCAAAGTTGATTTAAATAGCACATCAACTGAGCTCCCCGTATCAACCAGTATCCGGTCAAACTTCTTGCTAGCGATCGTAGCCTTGATGACTAAAGCGTCCTCGTGGGGGTATAGAATCCCTTCCTCATCCTCATCCGTCCACATGATTGGCACTTGCCTGACCCTTGCTCGTTTGGCTGCTGGGGTGTTGAAGAGTATCTCTTTACTGGTCATGGCGTATCTGGCATAATTTTTTCTCGATCTGTTCGAATCCCCGGCCAACGTTGGGCCCCCAGCTATCACCCTCGCTGCGGGCGGCTCGCGTCTCAAGATTCCTTCACTCTGCTCCCCTTCACCCGTTGTGGCCACCATCGGGAAAGTCCCATCCATAAACTCATCCAGGTACCGATTTCTCACCAAATCTTCGACCTGGGTCTTGAGATCTCTACACTCTGCTGTGGTATGGCCATGGGTGCCATGGAACTTACAATAACGTCCTCTATCCCTCCTGTTGGGTAGCTTTGTTATTGGTGTAGGGAGGTGCAGCAGCCCTCGACCCTTTATGGCCTCGTACACCTCATCCAGGGGCATCTTCAAGGGAGTGTACCGCCCATAGTCCTGGTTCTGGTCGACCAGATGCACTGCTCTTTCTCTGTTTGCCCCACTGTGAGTTGGGGGCGGTGGGAGTGCTTCTGGTCTGCTCGTCCTGCTACCGTGGGAATGTTGATGAAGATCGCCGGATGCCGGATCATGTCTTCTCCAAGGCTCCCTTGCTGGGGAACGAGGAGGCGGCGCCCTGCTGCGCTGATACTGTGGCGGCCTCTGATGAGGCTGGTAAGCAATTACCCTACCTCCTGCTCCACTACCGGAGATCTGGTGGTCCCTCCTCCTGATCGGCCCATTAGTTGGTAATGTTTTCTTCTCTTTCCTCCCTAACCCTTCCAATTGGTCTGTCTTGATCCGTGCAGCCTTCTCTTCCTCAATCTCGATGTCTCTTTTAGCCTGTTCGTATGCGGCTGCATACGTTTGAATAGCTGGGCTTCTCAAATTGTACCACAGCCTTCCTATCTTCACCCCTTCTTTCAGTCCCCTTAACGCCTGAGGGTGGTTGAAGGCTCCCAAGTCGAGGACAGCCCGATGAAACCTCTTGATGAATTCCCGAAGGGTTTCTTGCTCCCCCTGTTTCATGCTCTTCAGCTCCATCATGTCATCTTCCGGTGACATTGCCCCACTAAACTGCTCTGCGAATTCCTGGCACATCTGCTCGAAGGTTTTTATGCTGCCCCGAGGAAGTTTCCTGTACCATTCTCGTGCACGTCCCTCAAGGGATAGTGGGAACACCCTGCACCTTTGGGATGGAGATAATCCCTGTACCCCCGTTATGTCGTTGAAGCGCTCCATGTGCATCAGCGGGTCAGTTCTTCCCGAGTATCTGAGGTCGGGGAGGCGGAAATCTCTCGGAATAACTGCCCTCATGATCTCTGCTGCGAGCGGTGATTCCCCGTCCAGCATTATCCTCCAACCAGGGGCTTTGTTCCTCCCTTGCATGTCATCAATTATTTGCGCTAGCCTTCGCACTTCCTCCTCCAGCTGTCCTGCGCGACCAGGGTCGCGCGCTGCAGCTTGATCCCGCTCTCGCTCTACATCATGTAAGTGTTGCCTCAGTTCTGTTTCCTCTGCACTCACCACCCCGTCGCCCCCGTCACAAGTCTGTCTTACTGGGGACTGCTCTCTTTCTCTATGAAATTCTCCTCGCAGAGGTACGTTACCTCTCTCACCACCAAATCTCCCAGCGGTTTGACTTCTCTCCGCACTATCGGTACCTGGTGCCGCTCCACCGCCTCTCACCCTTCCCTCTTGGGTTACCCTTCGCTCGTTCCGCAGCTCATGCAGGATGGCTGTCAAGGTTTCCATCTGCTTTTCCATTCGCTCCATCCGGTCGAACATGACTTTTTCCCGTGCTTCGCTGATTACCTCCCTCAGCGTCACGGAATCGTTAAGCCTTATGTCACCCCCTTGTGCGCTACTTCCTCCTATCTCCATTGCCTTTCGCTTACTCCCCCCCTCTTCTTGCTATCAACAGAAGCTTTTTGCTCTGGATCCCCACAGACGGCGCCAAAATGTTGATGCGAGATTCCGGTTCTCCTCGTTCTACGATCAGGATCTCTGCTCGATCAACTTCGTCACTACCAGGAGGTCTCCTCGCCAGTCTTCTTCTCCGGAGGTCCCTGCGTACACAGATAAGTCAGAGTACGCCGGTTGTTTTCCCGGCGCAAACCCTCCGACGCTCAAGTCAGATATGAAGGTTCGGGAAAAGCTTGCCACAGGTCTTATGGCGTTTCTTGTGGTTTTCTCCCCCTTTTCTCAAGAATGCCAACCCTTTTACCTTCGTTGGCTACCTTTTTATAGGCTTCCTCTGAATCTCAGTCTTCCGCTCTTTTCGAGACGGTATGGGACTCCAACTGCTGCGTTATGGGCAAAAAATGGGATCTAGCGTGTTACGCCACGGTTCAGGGGAAAGCGTGGCTGCCACGGCTCTGTGAGACCTTGCGTGTTACGCCACGGTTCTGGGGAAAGCGTGGCTGCCACGGCTCTGTGAGACCTTGCGTGTTACGCCACGGTTCTGGGGAAAGTGCGGCTGTTGTGCCTAGATTCTCGTGCTGGAGAGCACGTCTTGCCAACTGCCGTCGACCGGGTCTCCTCGCCTCTCGATCTCTAGCCGGAATGGCCTCATGCCTTTTATAGGAATTGGCCTCGCGGACGACAACATCGTGGACGAGCAGGATGTTTCTGCTCCTGTTCTTCCACGCGCCAGGCTTTAACGGAACACACCGGTTCGCAGAACTCCGCCATCAGATGTCTGCTCGTCATTCCTGGTCCCTTCGACGCATTTGTCCCAAACAGTATCCCTCCCAAACAACTCCAGTCCAACACACCTTATCGATTCAAATATTTTAGCATATACTATATGCTGCTAATCATCCTAAAAGATTATCCCAATTTCTCTATTCAAGGATGTGACATAAACTGTTGTAAAAGGTAGACGAGTACTTTCACATTAAACGGATGAATGTAATATCACTGGAGTGAATTAAAGCTTGAAATTATTTGAGATAAGAAACAGAATCAGGATACATAACATAAAATATATTTTCACTTGTTTTAGTCTCTTTTAAGATAAGGCAGGAAGAGAAAGTGGCACGATGAATTAAATAGGTATTTAAGTAGTAAATTTTGTTGGAAAATCCATTTTACTCCCTGTTACTTAGCTTTCCTTGAAAGTGTCGGAGTCCTTAAAAAATGTCATTTATCTTCGTAAGAGAGTCTGTAACATGTGTGAAAATTAGAAAAAAAAAAAAAGTGAGGCGGTTAAAGTTAAAACAAATAAAGAAAAGAGCTGGAAAAAAGGGGAATATACTCACACGTGAGAGAGAGAAGGGAAGCTGCCAAACCGACCCAACTACAGACCCAAAACCCGCCCCGTTTGACCCGAAATCAACTCGGCCATATCTTGCGATTCCGGCCACCCCAATGGTCAAGCTTGGTACCAATCTAAAGCTTGAAGACCGGCCATCATACCCGTCCCATCCACGTCGCTGAAAAACAGCCAGAACATCGGCGACCAAAGCTTGAAAACCCGCGACTTTTTCACTTTGCTCCGCCGGGATTTTCGCCAGCTTTGGGTGACACCACCGGTTGGATTTTGTTCCCCACGACTCCCTCTTCCATTTCCGACTATCCATAGCCACTGGGAGTCACTGTTTCGCCGCCGGTCAATTGTTGGAGTTTCACGGCTACCGAGCTAGATTCCGACGTCGTTGCTGTGCGTGGGAGCTCATCGCCGACACTATTAGACTCAGCGTTATTGGAACTTTCAGACTTGAGCTTCCCGGCCAGCGTCGACTAAATTTCGGTCACCGTTGACCGGCAAGGGCAATTCGGTAATTACACATTTGGGGGTGATTTTGTAATTTCTGAGCCTGTGGATATTTTAGTAATTCCTGAAATTGAGGATAGGGTGTAATTACGATTTCGAGGGTAATTCGGTGACTTATGATTTCAAAGTATTTTAATGATTTACGGATTCGAGGGTATTTTGGTAATTCTATCAATACAGGAGTTGTAAATTATGAATGAATGTTTGTTTCGAGTTTATTGCATAAATTTAGTTCTAATTCTAATTTACGGAAAATAATTATGTCGTTTCTTTGATTTAGGGGATTCGCGAGCGAGAACCGATTTGCGGATGTGGACGATAACCGAGTGTGAACATTGTCACTGTGAGTGGAATATACAAAATCTATTTTCAGTAATAAAACTCATGAATGATCATCTTTGGAATCGGATAGGATAAATGATAGTTTGGTTGTCTATATAAGAAACAATAAATTTAATAATATTGATAATAAGTCTATTGCATAACATTTTTAAAATATAAAAATGCGTAGAGACTAATTATAAATATTTTATATATTCAAAATTTTAATTTTTTATATTTTACTATTATCTAATTTAACCTTCGGTAAATTATTTTTTTAGATCCGCCATTGTCTATAGGAGCTAGTGCAAATTAAAAGTAGTGCAAGCCAACCTAGTACAAGACTCTTGCTCTCTCCTCTAACCATGGCAATGAAGCTGGTGCATGGTAAACTAAACTGCAAGCTTCAAGTACTACTACTGGTACAAAGTGGAGTATATACATGTTTACTGATTTAGGTACCTTCATACACAAGAAAGAAAAACAAGGCTAATCAGAAAGCCCTGCGACTGCGAATTTCTTTTCTTATAGTATGATCCACAATCTCCATGCCACCATAGAATTGAGCTGTCTGGTTGCTATCGATGACTGGCTCCCTGACAGTGATGACTTGGGGCCAGGGTAAACGTATGGCTGTTTATTCTTGTAGATATAATGACGATGACTGTACGTTGGTGCAGTAGGATTAAGCCTCCCTTCAGACTTCCTGGGGCAGCCGTAGAACTCGTGGAGGAGAGCGAAGCCCTCCTTGGCAACTTTAACAAGCTTCTCTGTTTGATGAGTTTGAGTTTGAGGGGCCATTGTGAATAAGAGCACATGATTTTTCGTTAGGAAGCAGAAACAGTTTTTATTTGTCTTGCTAGTAACGTTTGAGGACAAGCCCCTTTTACAGAAATCTTAAAGCCCTTTCACTTTTATATATTAAAGATTAATATTATGTCACTTCATTAATGTTAAAAAACTGAAAAAAGGGGCAAACCATTAAATTGAGAACTGATGCTATTGAGAAATATCTATATGGCCAATGTTGTTATTTTACTAGCATTGTTGCCCCGTATCAAGAACAAAATGTCCCAAATTATACAGGGGCAGGGCGGCAGCACTATAAACTAATGGAGAAATCAGAAAAAGAAGAAGATTATTCCATCTGTGTTTCTATGGTTGATTATGGATCTGATAGATTCTTTTATTTGATATAGCTTCAGTTGCAATCCATTCTGATGTGTTAGATATAAATCTGTGAAAGAGAAAATTCTCTTCAGGAAACTACTTTTTTTAACAATTTTTTATAAGGAGAAAAAGGAAAAGGAAAAAGAACTGCATGATTATGCATTAATTAATTAATTAATTGGTTTGAGATGCTCCAGAGTGGACGTTTTAGAACCTTTCTTTAGACTAAATAGTTTAATGGATACGGGCAATGATAACTAACAAGATTCATAAATAAAGATCTTATTCTAAAAATAAATATGTTTGGTCCCAAAGAAGTATTTGGCGATAAATTCTCATTCTAGTTAACAGATTAAGTAGGATAAATATTTTTTTGGGTGCTAATTAATTGAACCCATCAAATCTATGAACGTGATGCAAGATGTTTAGCATTTGATGCACTATCTGAAAAATAAGTGATAAAAATAACCCTTATAATCATTGTTGATCATTTGAGGTTCAAAAGAAGCAGGATAAGATGGACGTGACAATATTATATTGCCCAGGATTGAATTGAGATGAAAGTTCTTTTATCAGGAAGGTATCCCCAGAAAGGATTCTTCTTTTGCATCTGTTTACTTTTGAAAGAATGCAGCATCAGTGGTAGGGCTGAATTTCAAGTTGCATGAATGGATTAAAAAAAGGGAAAAAAATGACATGACATTCATCAATTGGATAATAAATATGGTATAGATTTTTTTCCCTCCTCTTTTTTAAGTTGTAAAAATGGCTGTGTTATTAGGGAAATTGGGTCTAAAATCTTGGAATTAGTTAAGATGAAACCAAACAGAATCATCTTTACACTAGTTCTTTTCTCATTTAAGATAAAAACGGAAGCTGATGAAACACGATGGATTTCGTAAGTCTAAGCAAACGGCAAGATCAAAAGAGGATCTAAATCCTCAGTCTGTTGAATTTTATCGCAAATTAATTACAGCTTTTCTCTTCTACTCTTTTTAACTTTTCCTAAAAAATGGCATTCAATTACCGAAGAGCTGATTCCATCCATCAAAAGTGTGTTGCTGCCATTCCTATACAGAAATCATTGGAATAATAATAATAATAGAAATTCAGGCCTGGGAAATGGGAGGATCTGGTGACTGTTCAGTTATCGACTTCTGACTTCTGTCTAAGATAATTCTAATTAATATGTAAAATTTTCATGCAAATAAAGACACTGCAGCTGGAATAATGAGTTTTACTAATATTACAAATTAGAAACGACATACAAGAGCACAAACCAATGCTGAAATTCATTACAAATTCAGTTTAAAATCAGTATAACTCATAATCAATCAGAGAGACACAGAGAGAGAAAGCAGAGCAGAGCTCCAAAGAGGCAGCATAATTCTAATAACTACAGAGGGTTTTTATTTATAATCAGCATTACTACAAGTCTACAAGGAGAGAATACTTTGAGCGGCAGCAAACACCTAATTTAAGCTGCAAAGCTTCAAGTTGTTACTAGTACAATAAACCTGAGTGTATATACGTACATGTTTAGTGATTTAGGTACATATATATACTCAAAAATGGAAATATATTATAAGAGCGTAATTAAAAAGCCCTGCTACTGCGAATTGGTTTTCTCATACCGTGATCTACAATCTCCACGCCGTCATAAAATACAGCCGCCTGGGTGCTATCAATGACCGGCTCCCTCACTGTGATTGCTTGGGGCCCCTGGTAAACATATGATTGATGATGATCGTATGTTGACGTAGTAGGATTAAGCATCCCTCCAGACCTCCTGGGGCGCCCGTAGAACTCGTCCAAGAGAGCAAAACCCTCCAAAGCAACTTTAACAAGCTTGTCTGTCTGATGAGTTTGTGTTTGAGGAACCATATTTACTAAAAAAATACACAAGAAATTGCTTTAAGAAACAGAACTAGTTCTAATTTTGTTTCTTGTTTGCCTTTAACAATTTAGGCTAAGCCCCTCATATATATATATGAATCTTAAAGCCTTCCATACTCTATAGCTCCACATGCCCTTTTAGATATTAAAGATTAATATCAAGTAACTTCATTAATTGCTTTTCCAAATCTTTCTTTTGAGGACTCCGTTCATGTATATACTGGTATGTATGGAATATGATTCATTTGATGAAATAGAAAGACGGTATAAACAATGGCTATGGAGGAAAATAACAGTGTGTCTTTTAAACTACGGCCAGAGGTGTCAGCTTATATACTAGCATTAATGTTGCCCCACAAGAAAGAAAGAAGTGTCCCAAATTACAAAGGGCGGCAGGATAAGATGATTATATGTTGAGTAGCATGCATGCAAGCTCATGTGAGGTCCGGAAGTGGCAGGATAAGATGATTATTTTGAATGATCAGTAGCATTAGGGGTAGGGGTTAAATTTCAAATTTCATGGATTCAAGTAAAATTGATGTGACATTTATAGATTAGATAATGAAATGATGTAATAGATAATTTTTAAAGTCTTAGAAATTTACTATCCATTTAATGAACGGGAACTTAAGATGAATACATAACATTGCCTTCCTCTAAACCGAATCACATAACCTTATCGAGTTATCTTTCCACCCAGTTCTTATCCCATTTAAGAAAAAAAAGTTAAGGTGAGTGGTGGCATGATTCTCTTTTCTTTTTAATTTTTCCTAGAAAGTAGCGTTCAATTGCTGAAAAGCTGATTCCTTCTATCAAATTGTATTGCTGCCATATCCACAGATTATGAGGGAAAGAAAAAAGAAAAAAGAATGAAAGAAATTCAGTCCTGAGAAATGGGGATCAGATGTTTAAATTATTAGGAACGTCTGTTTTCTATCTCTGATAATTACTAATTAAAATTTGCATGCAAATAAAGATTAAAGAGGCTGCCGCCCAAACTAATGAGTAGTTTTTACTAATATTGTGAATTACAATTACAAACAACATATAAGAGAACAAACCCATTACTGAAATTCACTAGAAATTCAACTTTAAAGATCACTATAACTCATTATGAATCAGAGAGACAGAGAAAGAGCGGAACTCCAAATTGGCAACATGATTATAGAAAGTACAGAAGAATATTATTTATAAACAGTTCTACAAGGAGAGAGCATGCTTTGATAAGCTGCAGCAAGCATATAAATTAAGCTGCAAGTTTCAAGTTAATTACCCGTACTAGTACTAGTACTACAAAGTGGAGAATATACATACATACATGTCTAGTGATATAGGTAAATTTATACTCTGAAAGGAAAACACAAAAGCCTAATTAATATGCCCTGCAAATTTTTGTTCTAATATTATGATCCACAACCTCCATGCCACCATAAAATTGAGCTGCCTGGCTGCTATCGATGACCGGTGCCTTGACAGTGATTATCTGTGGGCCGTGATACAAGTATGTGCATTGATTAGTAGGAGGCCTACCTCCAGACTTCTTGGAGCCGCCATAGTACTCGTCCAAGAGAGCAAAGCCCTCCTTGGCAACTTCAACAAGCTTGTCTTTCTGCTGATAAGTTGGTGGAGCCATTAGCTAACTATGAGAGCAGAAGTTATATGTACTTTAGAAAACTAGAGAAGTTTTTGTTATTTGTTCGTAGTATTGCTTCTAGTGTTTGAGGCCAATGCCTTTTATAGAAATTAATCTTAAAGCCCTCTCTATAGCTTCATGAGCACTCTTTGATATTAGAGATTAATATCACATCATCATGTTAAAAAGTGCAAAGAGGAAAGGAAAATTGGTCTCTCCAATCTTATCTTTTCGCCTTTCGGGATGATTCCGTTCAAATATACACTGTAACGGTCCATTGAACATGTCCCAAATTATAATTATAAATTAATTATTACCTGCCCAAAAACCTAAAAGAAATTAAGAAGATATTTGAAAATTTTACCCCTCTAGTCATTTTCATAAAATTATTATTAAAACAGACTATGTAACAGAATTTCTTACCATGATAACCACGTATACCCATTTTAGATCAAATTGCCCTTAAAAGAAACAAAACGGATCTAAATCCACAAGCATGACATTGCTCACACCATCCCCATCTCTTTTCACGGTTTTTACTAGTTTCACCAACGACTTCCTTCAACAACCAACAAGCTTACTTCTTTAACCCTTCAAACTAATTTTGTTAAGATGAGGTTGTGTCCCATATGACAGATTAAGTGTGGTTAAAATGTCTCTAAGAAGATTATTTCAATCATGTTGTTAAGTGTAAGAGAAAGAAATGAAAGCATGCCAATCGGGCCATTGAGCTCAATACACATGGGCGTTGGGCTCCATCATCTCCATTCTGATAGGCGATGGTCTTTATTGCCCATAACCAACACAGGCGATAGAAGCCAACTAGCGTGGGTAATGGCTATCATGGCACGCAAGCAACGCAGGCAATGACTTCCACTGTCCGTAACCAGCCAACACAGGCGATGACTTCCGTCGCCCACAAACAACACCGGCGATGGTTGCTATCGCTTGCAAGAAACACGGGCGATGGCTTCCATCACCTACAACTAACCAACATGTGTGATGACTTCCATAACCAATGTGGGCAATGGCTTCCATTGCTTGCAACCTACACATGCAATGACTGCCATCACCAGCGACCAATGGCTCTTATCACCCACAATCAATGTAACTGATGGTTTCCATAGCCCGCGAGCCATCACCTATAAACAACCAACACGAGTGATGACTTCCATCGCCTGCAGCCTACCAAGCTCTTTTAGGGATAATTTAGTCAAATATGGGTATAAATGGCTATTATGGTAAAAAAATTTGTTTTATGGTTAGTTTTGATAATGATTTTATAATCTACACTGTATAAATTTCCCAAGATATTTTCATATCGGTGCGTATGGATCTGATTCTTTTTTCAGAAAAATGCTTCAGCTTCAATCCAATTATCGATGATGTTGGAAATGCTGTACATCTTAAAAAGAACAACTAGCTCTTAATTCGGATAGTACTTTATGCTTTTGCATGATTAAGTTGAGTTGAGGATAACACATTAATTAAGATTAAGATGCTCTAAAATGGATGCTTTAAGGATCCTTCTTTAGACTCATACAGTTTATTGAATGTGACTAAGCATATAATTAAAAACTTGATGTTGTTAGCTAAATATACAGTGGGACAATGTGTTTAAGGGCGCTCGGGAATAAATTCTTTATCACCAAGAACTTTTTCATGTACAAAAGAAAAAGGGAGAAGACAACAAAATTATTATTATTATTATTATTCTTCGAGTAAATAATCTAGCAGGCAAGCTGATGCTGATCACGTGAGGTCCGAAAGTGGCAGGATAATGTGGTAATTTCCTTCAGAAGCATGTTTCATGGGGGCATCTCTTCCCCCTTATAATTGAGATGAAGAATAAATACAGATAAAGCAAAATGATTTTTCTCATGATCCTGATATTGTGACCAGCAATGTTACCTACCTGGGA
Organism: Citrus x clementina; assembly: GCF_000493195.1. NCBI lineage: Eukaryota > Viridiplantae > Streptophyta > Magnoliopsida > Sapindales > Rutaceae > Citrus > Citrus x clementina. The sequence goes on from NW_006261964.1 coordinate 1,440,188, forward strand.
TTGAATGGAAGTTTTAATCAGAAGGGTATCCACAGAAAGCAGTTCTTCCTTCAGCATCTTTTTACTTTTGAAGATTAAAGGATAAGTGCTGAACGTTAAATTTCAAGTTGCATAAATGGATACATACTAAATTGACTTGGTCCAACAAGCCTCGTGGGTTCAAAGCCTTTTCAAGTATAAGCACAGATGCACGTAAATCACATAATCTTTCGGGAAACATACAATGGGATAATAATATCTGGGTCCTTGTGTTCTAATAAATTCAAAATAAATACAGAAAAATTAGAGTTTGTATCTTTCTTCATTCGGGTATTGGCTGATCGCCATGGTGTCGTGCCGCAGAGCTACTAGTTCTGTTAAGACGATAAGCTGATTTCAGTGAATCATAAAATCATTGAACAAAATCTAACAATGGGGTCCCGCGTCAAGAAATTACAAGATATATTTTATTTTTTTTATTTTGTTAAAAACCAGGGATCTATCTGTTATTATATCAATTTAACTTTTTTTCTTTTTTAAATTTCGTTTCTCTTTTGGTTCTTTCATCACCTGCATGACGTTCGTGACGAAAATATTGTTCGTACTTATCAATTAATAATTTTCATTCAAAAATGTGAACGGGGTGTTATAATTATTCTGTAAATTTTAAAACTAAATTTAGCAACATATTTACATGAGCCGATCCAGACGCAACGTTGGAATTCATTATTAATTATTCAACTACTACAAAATCAGTGTAATTCTTTATTTATCAGAGAGAGAGAGAGATCAAACTGCATATAACAGCTAAATATTTTTATTTATAACACAGAAGGAGTAGAAATAGAAAATACACCCAAACTCTATGCAAATCCCAAACTAGACACTCTTCAGCTCAAGGAAGTCAGTGGACTCTTGTTTTTACTCACTAGCTTCCTCGGCAGGCCATGGCTACATATATTATTTATAAAGTACGTACTTCTGATACATTTATAAGTACAAGGAGAGCGCGCACACACGCTTTGGGCAGCAGCAAGCAGCCAAGCATAATAGATTAAGCTGCAAGCTTCATCCTAATACAAGTACTAGTACTAGTACGAATGAGTATGTACTGATACTATAAGCCTAATTAATAATACACACCCTGCGAATTGGTTTTCTCATACTATGATCAACAACTGTCATGCCTTCGTATATTGATGATGATGATTGTATGATTGGGTAGGAGGAAGCTTTCCTCCATGTTTCTTGGGGCGACCGTACAACTCGTCCAAGAGATCGAAGCCTTCTCTGCCAATCCTAACAAGCCTGTCTGTCTGACGAGCCTGAGGAAGTGCCATTAGGGATGTATGTGTGTAAGAGCTGTCTGTCTGACGAGCCTGAGGAAGTGCCATTAGGGATGTATGTGTGTAAGAGCACAAGGAGATAATTAAGGAACAAAAGAGATTTTCGTTTTAACTTGTTTTGTTTGTCTTGCTTCTAATGTTTGAGGCCAAGTGCCTTTTATAGGAAATCTTAAGGACCTCTATTGCTTCACTCACTGTTAGACCTATTAATTAAAGATTGATAACATGCCACTTTAATCATGTTAAAACGATTAAAAAAGCAAGGGGCCCGCCGGCAATATGCCTTTCGAATATCTTATCAGTTTCATGCATGTGGATCCGAAAGTAATTAATATTCTTTTTTGTGAAAACTCTAGGGGATTAAATAGACAACAATTATGATTAAGATGACCCAAAATGGACGCTTTAGAACATTTCTTTACAATGTTTGTTTTTTCAGATGTGAAAAATTAATAATAGTTGTGTTTAAATAAGGGGATTAGGGATATATAGATATTTTATCAACGAGTAAATTTTAAATTATTCAAATATTAATATCTTATTTCTAAGGATGGTGATGCTTCCACCAACACTTTTGTTAACCCACCTCAATTTTAAAAAATAATTACAAATAGTTCATATAAATTTTAAATATTTCAAATAAAGAAGAATTGTAGAGAATTAGTTAATTAAATCTATCTTAATTATTCTTCTAACTTAGATTTCTTTTTTATTATATTTGACTACTAAGATTGCTTTAGTTTAAGTTTAAATTGATTATTTTACCCTTAAAAGGTAAAGTACCCAAAATTTTCTTTCACTTCAATATTTTTTAATTTTTATACAAAATTCATTATTTCTAAATAATGTGTCAATTCAACCTTATTAATATGATTATTAATCTCTTACTAAACTAATATAATGTCTCTATGGCAAAATACTCATGTAAACTATAAGATCATCAAAATTATATAATTTGCATGTAGAGTATTGAGAATTCTAAGATTTCAATTAAAAATGTTAGATTATATGTCATGAAAATTAAAATACATTAACTATTACATACAAAAACATATATTTATTAGGCAATTTGTTTATTATATATCATAAGGGTTAAATAGTCAAATAAAACCTATATTGAAACAACTTGAATTGTCAAAGAAATCTAAGGAAAAGGATATAAGAAAGATTTAATTAATTAATTGTAAAAATTTTATTGTTGATTTTTTTTAAATTAATTTGAATTTACCGTAAATATTTTCTCGAAGTGGAAGGGTTTACACAAATAGTAGGTGAAAAAATTGCCACCTTATTTCAGGGATAAATGTTATTTGAATCCCTTTAGTTTGAGCTAATAATGAGATTTTGTTAGTCCTGGTACTATTCCGATAAAACATCCTTGTCATTTCAGTAATAGTTATTTTATCTAACTTTTCAAAAGTAAAATAGAAAAAATGTCTTATATTACCTAAGGAGAAAAAAGCCCCCCAAACCCCTTATTCATAAATGGTTATACATAAGTCTTTTTTTATTATTACACCCTTTGATCATAACAACTCAAATATTAACTTGAGGATTTTTCATATCACCTTATACATAGTACATTTCATAGGGCGTTATACATACTTTTTTTATTATTTTCAATTTACGTCATTTAGTTTATTGCATATAAATTAATGCAGATTTTGAAAGATACTAATAAACAAGAGTGAAGTTTATTTTGTTTCCCTAAATTAATTCATCAATAAGAATGACACTTTTTTTTTGGTTTAAGATAATAAGTTTTACGATGGCTAATTAGCATTATTGTTATTGTAACTGATTCATAGAACAAAATCATAAACATAATCACATAATCTTATCTTTCAGGGAACTCACTCTCACAATCATAATATTCGGATCCTCGGGGTTTAAAAAAATCACAAATATAAATAGTCAGAGAGGGAAATGAGTCTACGAGATATATCTTACTTTTTGAATTGTGATTTTATAAAAAATTAGGGACCTATATCTTATTATCTCGATTTAATTTGATACCAACAATATTGATAAGGAAATTAATAATCACGGTAGTCAACAAAACATCTAATCACCTTGATTTGTTCACATAAGTAGATTACTGTATTCACTATGTATGTATTCAACTTTAAATTATTGTAACTAATAATTAGTCGGATAGAGAAAGAGATCACAGCTAAAATAGGAAACTGTATAACAGCATAACATTATAACAGAAAGAGGAGAGTTATTTAGAAAATACAAACAAGCCGTGTGCAAATTTCAAACTAGCTAGATATGTAGTACTCATCAGACATCAGCTCAACGGAGTGGGATTTTTTTTTTTTACTCACTATATACTCTGATGATATCAGCAGACTCCCAAACTTCCTCGGCCGGCCACAGCTACATATATAATGTTATATATATATATATATATAAGTACTTTTAAGAGTGAAAAAGAAAGTTCTTTTAATTAAGTACAAGGACAGCTAGCATATATATTTTCAGCAGCAGCTAGCATGCATAATTTAAGATGCAAGCTTCAACTTAATACGACTACTAGTATAAAGTAAAGTGTTAGGTATCAAAGGACGATATATAAGCCTATAATTAGTAACCGTAGTCCCTGTAAAATTTTGTTTTTGTTGTACTAGAATCCGGAATTACCATGCCACCATATAATCGAGCGGCCTGGCTGCTATCAATTACCGGCCCCCTGAGGCCAGGGTATTGCCGATGATCATCACATGATTGAGTACCAGAAAGCATTCCTCCAGACTTCTTGGGGAAACTGTAGATCTCTTCTAAGAGAACAAAGCCTTCCATGCCAACCCTGACAAGCTTGTTTGACTGATGAGCTTGAGGTGATGCCATTAGGGATGTATAAGTGCACAGAATGCTTAATTAAGAAAATAAGATTTTTTTTAAAAAATTTGTTTGTGTCTTGCTTGTAACATTTGAGGCCAGGTGCCCTTATATAGAAATTTAAGGCCTTCAATAAGGTTCACTCTTTATCCCCTGATATGATTTTGCGAATGTTAAAAGGACAAAAGGGTTAGGGAGAAATTGGCCTCTCCAAATCTTAACTTTTTGTGATTCCAATCAAATGCATATGTACTAATAGTCCATCTTTTGGTAGAATTTGGGAATATAAACTAATTATAGTGAATTTATTTTATTATTATTATTATTAATTTTTTTTTCATTATTATTTCTTTTTGCTAGGCTCAACGGTCTCCGTTTACTAGCAATGTCGCCATGTCTTATAGTCATCAAACAAAGTGTCCCAAATGACACAGTGCGGTAGCACTATATGTTAAGGGAGATTGACACTTTCAGTACGGAAAAAAATCGCATATTAATTAGTTGGGGCAATCATCAATTCTTTATTTAGTTTTTGAGTATGACTAAAACCATCTTTTTTCTTTTTTGTGTTATAGATTTGATGTCAAAAGGATCACGACTACAATAAAAATTATAGGGACAAGTAAGTCGTAAAACCCCAAAAATGTTTAAAGAAAAAGTAACAATTTCATATAAATTAATGGAAAGCATAGTACTTGCCCCAAAAACCAAAACTAGCTCGGAAGTAAATTTTTTTCATCTGACTCTGAGTTTCGGGTTGCGTTTGCGTATGGATCTAATGGATTCTTTTTACAGAAAATGCTTCTGCTTCAATCCCATTATTGAAGTGTTAGATATACATCTGAAAAAGAACTGCCTCGGGGGATACTTTATCTTTTTGTATTATTATCTGTTTAATTAATTATTAGTTGTGTGGATCCCAAATAACTTCCATTTAGATAACAAATTAAAAACTCGAGAACTATGCGTCAATTAAAATCAAGATGCTCCTAATTGGATGACTTAGAACCTTTCTTTAGACTAATATTTGTTTCTTCGATGGGACGAATCGTATATAATTAGTTAGGTAACAAATCATTTGTTCGATGGCTAAATAGCATTACTGTTACTATGATGATATTTCAGACAAATTATTCTTCTGAAGATAGTGAAGCAGGCAAGTTCACGTGAGGTCCAAAATTGGCATGATGAGATTGTAGTCTCCTTCAAAGCATGTTCCATGGGGGCATCTCTCACCCTTGTAATTGACATGCAAAGAATAAATACAGATAAAGCAAAACGAATTTGATCATGATCCTATATATGCTTCTATTTTGAGATCAACATGCCTGCCCGCTGGGGATTGAATAAAAGTTTTAATCAGAAGGGTATCCACAGGAAGCATTTCACTTTTGAAATTTAAAGCATATATAAGTGGCGGGGGTTAAATTCCAAGATGCGTGAATGGGTACATATAAAATTGACTTGATCCAACAAGCGTCGTCGGAGAAACACACAGTCACAGAATCTTATCTTTCAGGAAACTCCCTCAGTACTCTATAGGGTTATCAATTTATCATGGGATGATAATATTTGGACCACTGAGTTCTAAAAAATTCACAAATAAATACATTTTGTTGTTTTTTTTTTTTTTTCATTCGGGTCACTGCTGTTAGATTCTGTTAAGAATTTATTAATAAAATCTGACCGCTAAAAACGTGATAGAAATAAGTCTATAGATAAGCTGATTTCAGTGGTATCACGTACGCATTTCTAATGGAACTTGACGGTAAAGACAAGAGGTTTGCGGTCCCAAGTTCCAATATCATTTGCATGAGACATAATGGGTCGGTAGAGGAGGTGATGGGGTTGCAGTTAATCAAACAATACTAAAATAAAATCTCACAATATCACAATAGGGACATATATCAAAGAGACTACGAGATGTCTCTTAACTCTAGTGATTTTGCTAAAAATCAGGAACCTACATATTATTAACTACTCATTTTTTTTAGAGCACCACCAAATTTTACCCTTTAAATATTTATTTACCTACTTCTGTGAAAAAATAAGTTTTCCTTTTCAAGAGATATTAAATAAGAACAAGCTAAATTATTTTAATTAAATCTTTCCCTATCTTCTTTTTTTTCTCAACAAATTTGGTTATCCCCCGTTTTATCACTCCAACTATTTTAATCAAATCTTTATTTCTAAGTAATTTTGTGTTGATTTAAAATGTCATTATTATTATTATGTTTTAAGCATGTTTATCTTTTAATAATTCTGTTGATGTGCTCTTAATATTTTTTTCCCCTTTATGTATGTCCACTTTAATTTAATGCATGCTAATTAAAAGAACAACTAGTAATTAATAAATTAAACATATAATAATAGTTATAAAACTACTTGTAAATGTCAATAATTTGAAGAAAATTTTTTTCTGTGAAATGTACCTGAGTTTAATGATATTTAATAGAGTTAAAAAAATCGTTAAATAACTGTTATCTTTTTAAAGGAAAATTAAATACTAATTATAGCCATTTATATTCCAAAGATAAAATATCAAGCAAATGATCCATTTACACATTTTTTTCCTTAATTTTTTTGTGTCAATTTTTGGGTATTATGAAAACAGTAGGGGTAATAAATAATATATATCAATTTTAGCGAGAGAAAAATTGATGCTCTCCGAAGTTATTACAAGCAATATACAAGAGTCGAAACCCAACGGTGAAATTCATCAATAATTCAAATCAGTATAATTCATGATATAATTGAAGAGAGAGAGAGATCAGAGCTCAAATAGAAGACTACATAACAGCAAACGATTTTTATTTATACGTTTGAAAATACAAACAACACAATGGAAATTTCAAATTAGCTAGAGCCTAGACACTCTTCAGCTCAAATAGGAAGTAGGATTTTTTTCCCTTTTTTTCAATTCACTAGCTTCCTCGGCCGGCCAGCGCTAGACATTATTTATACAAAGTACATACTTAAAGTAATACAAGGAGAGCATATATGCTCTTCCAGCAGCAGCAAGCATAAGTAATTAAGCTGCAAGCTTCAACCCTTACTACTGCCAATACAAAGTGTTTATTGATATTATAATTAATAATCTGCCCTACGAATATTTCTTCTTACAGTATGATCAACAACTACCCTCCCACCATAGGATTGAGCTGCCTGGTTACTATCGATGACCGGCTCCATGACTGTGATAACTTGGGGGCCGCGGTACACTCTATATTGTTGATGAACATATATAGCATGCTTGATCAGGAGGAAGCGTACCTACATGTTTCGTGGGGTACAACTTGTTCAAGATATCGAAGCCTTCCTTGCCGACCCTAGCAAGCTTGTCTCTCTGATGAGCTTGGGGAGGCGCCATTAGGGACATGATGTATGTACAAGACCACAAAGAGCTTAATTAATAAGGAAGCGAAAGACAAGTTTTTTCCTTTTTTAAAATTGTTTCCGTTAGTCTTGCTTCTAACGTTGGAGGCCAACCGCCTTTTATAGAAAATCTAAAGTTCCTTTATTGCTTCACATTCTTTGATCTATTAAAGATTAATATATCATGTCACTTCAATCATGTTACCCCTAAACAAAAAAACAAAAAAAAGCAAAAAGGCAAAGGGCAACATGCCTGATCCAATATTTATCTTACCAGTTTAGTGTATGTGGATCCCTAATTAACTGCTCTTAATTGACATTCTTTAAATTAACAAAAAAAATCTAATTAAGCATCATGCATTGTATAAATTTCAGATGCTCTTCTTTCTCTTTATATAGTGCCAATCTAGTTCAGGATTCTAAACTTTATTAAAATTCAAGAAAGCTAAAGTTATTAAATTGTATGGTTTAATAGTATAATATCATTATACTAGTATCAAGTCATGTGGTTACATGAAAAATAGAATAAATAAGGTGTGTCCATTCACTTGATAAATTAGTCTTTCAGGTTGGATACCTAAAAATTTTAAATCTAGTCTCCACATATTAAAAAGAAAAGTATCGCCAGATTCATCTTGATCTTCTTTAATTAATAATTAATAATGGATCAACTCAAAATGAATTCTCTCCTAGAACTCTCTCGTTTCTTTGGATGGCAGAAAATATTGATCATTTGCGATTCTTTTAAAAATATATATATGTGCCCTTTTATTTCATCACCTTCCCAACGTTCAATAATGACGATAAAAAAAAAAGCCAGCAATTTGCTTCTGATTTTGTCAAAATATTTTTGTTTATCATTGTGGTGGGTAAGGCCTTGAGGTGACAAGATCTTTTAGTTCTATTACAAAAGAAAACCAAAAGACAAACAATATAAAAAGGAATGAGATGCCAAATCCTTTAAAATTTAAATTAAAACCCACCTAGTAATAAAGTTTGTGAAAGGAAATTTGAAATTCCCTCAGGTGACATCCTTTAAATTAAGGGGAAAAAAATCTAATTAAGCATTATAAGTTTCAAATGCTCCTTTCTCTCTCTGTATATGTATATAGTGTTGATCTGGTTCAGAATTTTAAACTTTATTAAAGTCTAGAAAAACTACTAAATTATACAGTTTAATAATATAATGTTATTATATTATTAAATCATATGGTTACATGAAAAATAAGATAAATAATATATGACCATCCATTCAATAGATTAATCTTTCGAGTTGAATACTTAAAAATTTTAAACTTAATCTCAACATATCAAAAAGAAAAAAGCCGCCAGATTCACCTTGATCTTCTTTAATTAAAAATTAATAATGGATCAAATTCAAATGAATTTTCTCCTAGAACCCTCTCGTTTCTTTGGATGGCGGAAAATATTGATCATTTGCGATTCTTTTATGAGAATATATGTGCCCTTTTATTTCATCAGCTTCCTGACGTTCAATAATGACGATAAAAAAAGCCAGCAATTTGCTTCTGATTTTGTCAAAATATTTTTGTTTATCATTGTGGTAGGTAAGGCCTCGAGGTGGCAAGATCTTTAGTTCTTTTACAAAAGAAAACCAAAAGACAAACAATATTAAAAGTGATAAGATGCCAAAGCCTTTAAAATTTAAATTAAAACCCACCTAGCAATAAAGTTTGTGAAAGCAAATTTGAAATTCCTTCTGACACGTTTCCATGTTGTTGATGCCGAAATCTGAACCAATTGGTTAGTGACTCAGTTTCAGATCCCTGCATTAGCATTAAATTTGTTGGTGGGAAGCTGCTGGTCAATTTCCGAGAATATTCTCTGACTATGAGCAGAACATTCATGAGCATATAATCTTCAAGCTGACGATCAATAAGCACCTGAAATTACAGAGAATGGTAAGAGGTGCCGGAAGTTTTTCCGGCGTAAACCCTCTGATGCTCAAGTCAGTTATGAGGTTTATAGGAAAAACCAAATATGCCATTTCTCCTATGGCTTAATAAATATTGCCTTAAAACCAAAAGTTTTTTGAATAATTTTCAGAAAAGTAAAGTAGAGTCTCCAGAAAGAATTTCTCATTCAGATCAAGAGAAAAAAGAGCCATCTCCTCCGTGTGGTTTTCTCGGGGTCTTTATAAAACACCTCACACCCACGACCTTAGATCGTGACAATAACCATTAATTGATCAAATTTGTGCCCTGCTTTTTCGGAGGAGCTTTGTGGTGGTTTATTTTAACTGAGTCTTTATTCTTGGTCATCACCTGGTCGAGGTGATCTGCTCAAGTTTAGACCACCTGGTCGAGGTGATCTGGTCAAGCTCATAGCACATGGTCGAGGTGATCTGCTCGAGCTCATAACACCTGGTCGAGGTGATCTGCTCGAGCTCATAGCACCTGGTCGAGGTGATCTACTCGAGCTCATAGCACCTGGTCGAGGTGGTCTGCTCCACCTCATAGCACCTGGTCGATGTGATCTGCTCAAGCTCATAACACCTGGTCGAGGTGATCTGCTCCACCTCATAGCACCTGGTCGAGGTGATCTGCTCTATCTCATAGCACCTGGTCGATGTGATCTGCTCAAGCTCATAGCACCTGGTCGAGGTGATTTGCTCAAGCTCATACCACATGGTCATCTGCTCAAGCTCACACCACCTGGTCAAGGCGATCTGCTCAACCTCATTGTACCTGGTCGAGGTGATCTGCTCAAGCTCATACCACCTGGTCAAGGTGACCTGCTCAACCATTTGCTCACTTTCACTTGGAGGAGATCATGGTCGCTCTATTTAATTCCTCAAACACATGTGATGGATCAGAGGATAGAAAAAGGGCATTGATTAAGCACACTTGGCATCGATTAGCCAACGCTTGCCTGGTCTCGCCAAAATATATCTTTTACCTAAATGATGATTTGAAATAATTTGAACTCCAGTGGATAAATTTTGGCTAGACTGAGCAAGCATTGGCTTATCAGTGCCAAGTGTGCTTAATCAAACGTACTTTTTCTCCCTCCGATCCATCACTTGGAAAAAGATAAACATTATTTCTGGGCGAATCCGATTCCTCTAATTTACTTAACTTCCTTGGTAAAAGTGGGGGGGAAAAAAGCCTCTAAAATTTCTCCCAACTTGAATGAAACATCTTGCTTTCAATCTAATTACTTAAAACTTACCATCTATTGCCTTTGAAAGAAAATCAAGCAAATGCTTTTAACAATAAGAATGTGTCCACTTGTGGGCCAATGAGTGATTTATTGTTTATATAAATTTATGCTTTAATTATAAACGTACCAATATCTATAGAACAAACTTATTTTTTATGCTCCTAATGCAAATAAGGTATTATACCAATTTTGCATATATAATAAATCAAGCTAAGCTTATGGCAGGAAATGAATCAAAATAAAGATGAAAAGGAAGACAAATAAACAAAGTGATTGATTGTTTAAATCTTTATTAATTAACAAGATGATTGATTTTTTAAATTATGTAATTAAAGACAACTATTATTCTTAAGTTATGATAATTATATCAATATTTTCTTTCTAAGTTTTTGTTTTGGTAGGATTTTGATCCATCCACATGTTCATGCTAGATTGGCTGAAGACAATTATTCTTCAATTGAGAATGTAATTTGGGCCTAACTTGTGATTTAGACTAGAGATGGTCGACGAACCTACCATTCCATTTGTGGTTCGAGGAGTGTCCACAAGATTATCTAGGTGTTTATTTGACCCAGATAAACTCTTGTTGATGCTTTGGCTATGGCTAAGTTGTCAGATGGTGACTTATGATTCAAAAGATAAGGCATTTGTTGTAAACTGCGACGTGGGAGCAAATTACGCCAATGAATAAAAGAGGAACGAATCTATAATATTTTTTCAGTATCAAATATGGCTGGGGAACCAATGCAAAACCTAGTGCAGTTGCAATTCAAGGAATATGTCTTATGGTGTTTTCAGGGATGGTAAATTGGTAAAATGACTAATGATTAGTGTTAAAAAATTGTATGTTTATTAAGGGATAAAAATGCTATTTTGTGCTATTAATGTAATTTATATTTGTAATTGTGTAATACATTGTGAATTTCTAATTATTTTTCTAAATATTTGATTTTGTGTCTTTTTGTGTGTTTATTAGGTAAAAATAATAATTTCATGCAATTTGAGGTTCCAAACAAATGTACGGATATCAAATTTGGATTCTGGAAGTCCGAGAAATCATGTCATTGTCGAGGAGGAGCCAAGACTTTTGTTGTCAATTTTTACGTTTTTACCACGGTAAATGTGATAATTATAAAATTATAAGTTTTTATCATATTAGGTATGGTAATTTATAGTGGAATGTGTTGGATATGCTTGAGTGGATTAAGTTAGGCTTATATTTTATTATTGGGATTATTAGTGGGACAAATGTAAGGTTAAGATATAATTAGATTTTTTTATTTGTGTGGCGTAGATTTACCATGCATTAGTATAAATAGAGAGGGGGGTGAACACACCTCTGCGCACCTTCTCTTCTCTTCTTTCCCCCAAATTCTTCTTCTCATCTCTCTTTCTAATATATTTTCAATAAATAAAATTAGTTTTATTTCAATTTTCAAATTCCATTTTTTTAATTATGTGTTTTTCAATTTTAATAATTTCCTTTATTTAAAAAATATTTAGCTAAATATTTATAATTAGGGGAAGGTGAAACTCTTAAGAAATAAATATGATTTAATCAAATTTTATTTTTAATTTTATAAATTAATTTTTTTTCTATTTAATTTTATACATATTTTATATTTTGAAATTTTGATTTATTGTAGACAAATAAGGGAGTTTGTTACAATAAATTCTTAATATCTTAATATAAGGTATGGTAAAATGATATTTTGACTTATTGTAGACAAATTAAATTTTGGCACAATAAATACTTAATCCATCATAAAATTAAAAGAATAATAATAATAATTTATATAATTAATCTTTTGGGCAATAAATCTAAAAAAAATGGCAAAAAGAATTTATTAAGTTTTATTTACTACTAAGAGTGGATCCACAACCCTAATTAATTCAATTTCATAGTTTTATTTAAATTAAGTTGCTTATATTTATGTTTTATTTTCAATTTTTAGATAAAATAAAATAAACAAATTAAATTTTTTCTCTGTGGATCGACCTCGGACTCACCGAGATATATTATAACTAGACACTCTTATACTTGGGAGAAAATCAAACATTTTTAAGTCGTGTCAGCTAACTTAAGGTTTCTTGGTGTAGAAGGAACCAAAATTAGGGTTCTTAATTCAATAAGGAGATCGTTTCTTGAACAAATATGATGGCTGATTGCAAAGATGAGTTTTTGGAGGTTTTTAGGGATTGTTAAAATAACTGCTGGATTGCTAAAGTATATGTTACTATATTGTTCACCCCAGTTGATCGTATTTTAGGGTGCCTATAAATAATTTTTGAGAGAAAACCCAATTAATAAGGCCGAGGAGTCTTATTCTTAGAAGGTAGCACAAATTATCATGCTATAAGATAGGTTTTGAGGATTCTTTCCTCTTTTTTTGATAGGAAGTACTGCTTTCATAATTGAATTAAGATCTTAGGATTTGCATCTAAGGTTGGTAATTTGCGGGCTTGGGCTAGACCTAGACGGGCCTGGGCTTTTTCATTCATTATAAAATAAATTTTTTAATTAAGAAAAAAATTAAATTAAAGATAATTATCTAATAAATAATAGAATAATAGTCCAATACATAAAATATTAATAATACAACCTAATAAATAACAAGTACTAATATAAAAAAATTAAACTAATTTAGTATTTTGAGTTTTTTAATTTAAATTAAATTTACTTTTTACTTATAAATTAAAAAAGAGGTTTTTTTTTTGCTAAGTCCTTATCAAATTTTTGGGCCCATATTTAGGCCCAACCCATGCGGGCCAGGCTGGCCGAAACTTTTTTGCCAACCCTATCTGCATCCCATTTAAGTTTCTTGAACATTAAACATATACCTTGTATGGGTAGGAAATGTGCTAGGCCGAAGTTAGGGTTTTAAGGAAGACTTTTGGAAGATTACATAATACTGTGTTTGGATATCGTGGAGCTTTAATACGGCCTCAATTGGGAATATGAGTCTTTTAGTTTGTATATTACTTCAGGTCTTTTAGGATGATTGGTTTTCCATTAGCCTGTACAAGGCATTCCTTAATGAGTTAAGGTCTGAAATAGGCTTAGGTAAAGGTTCAAGGTGAATTGGCCATGTTTTTGTGCATCCATGCCTTCCAACCATAGCTCACAGAAGTTTCCTAACATAATGACATTAACCCATTTGAAAGTCATACCAGATGAGTCGAATTGGGACTTTGGACGTAATATCAACTTTTAGGTAGCTACTATTTTTAGAAACTTGTATAAATTAATCCTTTTGAACTATATAAATAAAAAAGAGTCACAGCTATTTTTCTCTGGCATTCTTTAAATTTTCGCATGGCAAAGCTGGGATGTAAATATGCTTGGTTACAACTCTTTATTGTAATATAATATTTAAGAGTTCTTGTCCCCCTCGATCCCTCCCTATTGGATATATATTATACATATTTAGCTATAATTTTTTTTTTCACGTCAAACAATTCTTATATATAGGACCGTCCTAAATTGAGTGCGCAAAGATGTTAATATATTATACATTTCTGAAGTTATTTGCTTTGATTGTTCTTTCTTTCTTTTTTCTTTCCTTTTCCTCGTAATCCCTCTCATAAACGTTGTGCCACTCTCTAACACAAACATTAATATTAATATTTGGAACGATAATTATATATATGATTCCTTGTTAATTAATTAATTAGTTACGATTACCACATGATCCAATTAATTACAAACTCTGAGTCGAAATAAAGATTCTAAATCGTCCATTTTGAAGCATTTTAATCTTAATTAATGCATGAATCCTGCTTTTTTTAAAAAATATATATAAAAAAGAAGTTAATTGGGATCCAAAACCAAACTGATAAGTGATGATCATGCAAAGTATAGAAATGGCCTGAAGGTCTGTTCCTTTTCAGATGCTAACACATTAGATTATTATAGTACCGTCCCTCTGTAATTTGGACACCACTGGCCCTATAAGTTAAAACACCATATTCCTCTACAATTAGTTCACTTTTTGAGTTTAATTCATATTAATGGCTTTATTGTCTTTGTACGTAATTTGCCAAATGGATTATAATAGTAATACTGTTTTTTAATAAGAGGATAAAAATACTTTATTTCACCCTAATGAGACTGGAACTCAAAACCTTAACCCTAAGAAAATAATACTCTGACTACTTGAGTTAAGTCCTCACCTCAACATTGATGGAAATACATTTGAATAGAATCCCAAAAAGTGAAGATTTGGAGAAAGGGCAATATTTGTCCTTATTCCCTTTTTTAAAATTTTAATGTCATAAACAGTGAAGCTATATATAGGGGGCTTCATCGTTTTCTATATAAGGTAGGGGAGCCTCAAAATATTAGCAACAAGAGAAACAAGAAAACAAAACCTACTTGTGTTTTCTACGACAATATTAATTTTCTTGTGATCTTAATATTACTAATTTCCAATGGCACCACCTCAAGTTCAGCAGAAGAACAATAAGCTTGCTGAAGTCGCCGAGGAGGGCTTTGCTCTCTTGGGCTAGTTCTACGGCCCTGGACCAAAGAAGTCTGGAGGTTATTAGCTTCATGCTACTTGTGTTTTCTAAAGCAATATCAATTTTCTTGTGCTCTTAATATTATTACTTTCCAATGGCACCACCTCAAGCTCGTCAGAAGAACAATAAGCTTGTCGAAGTTGCCGAGGATAGCTTTGCTCTCTTGGACGAGTTCTACGGCCGTGACCCCAAGAAGTCTAAAGCTTATAATCGTGATCATCATCATGATCAACATAATCACCACAATCAACAGTCCTGCGTTTATTGGGGACCCCAAGTGGTCACAGTCAAGAAGCCAATCATCAATAGCAACGAGGCAGCTCAATTCTATGGTGGCATGGAGATTGTGGATCATCATCATCAACGTAATCACCACAATCAACAATCCTGTGTTTATTGGGGACCCCAAGCGGTTACAGTCAGGAAGCCAGTCATCAACAGCAACGAGGCAGCTCAATTCTATGGTGACATGGAGATTGTGGATTATACTATAGGAAAAGCCATTGGCAGGGCTTATTAATTAGTCTTATTTTCTATTTTAAGTATGAATATATATGCACCTAAATTACTGAACATGTACTCGCAGTAATAACATGAAGCTTGCAGCTCAAAATTTAACTACGCTTGTTGCTCCTAAGAGCTATACGTATATGCTCTCTTTGTACTGTAATAGTATAGTGTTGGAAAAATATGCTATTTAAAAGCATATGTGTTTATTTAATTATAATAAATAATTTTTTTATTTATAAAATAAAAGATGTATTTTATTCAACTATCTTAGTTGCATTAATATTTTGAGTAAAGTTCATTTAATCATATTATATGTATTTATGCGATCACCATGTAAATTCACATAAGACATAAATACAAGTTGTCTTATAATTAAATAAATTAAGTTTGCAGTTGATAAATAAAATTTGGCACTTTATTTAGGTATAGACTGTAATAAATTCATTGAATGATTTGTCTTAATCATGTATGAATTTATTGATGTAGTATGACTACATTAAATATGATCACATATGAGATTTAATTAACTTTGTAATAACTATCAGACTTATTAAATCTCATAGGCATTGATTTTACTGTAATCTTAATCTTGAGTTAGTTATAATTTCATGATTGTAATTGTTATTTCATTTGAGTTACCAATAGACACGACATACACTTGTAGTTAAGATTACCGGGTATCTTAGTGGGAGCAATTATGAGTATTGAAGTTATAGATTAATAACATAGAATTTGTACAATACATCTCTTGATGAGTTTTTGGTACTTGATTATAAAATTCTTTAGCCAGAGTGTGTCAACATATTTAGAATGTTGAAAATGATCATTAAAGAAAACTAGTAAGTATCAATGAACAAGATGTAATTAAATTAATTGGACAATTGAGATATCGATTTAATTAACGACGTGGTACAAATGATTACGCAGTAAAGAGATCAATGTGGCTTGGGACGAATTGTTATTCGAGCATACAATTATAGATGTTAGTTTCAATCTTATAGTGGAGTAGAGTTGGAATTAAATGATTAGACTTGTTCAATTACATGTTTAATTGTTATAGCTACTATTGTATATTCCCAAATGATCCCCGAGTTAGCTCATTTAATTAATTGCATCACTATTAGACTTAAAAATAAGAAAACTGGCATATTAGGTGATAAACCTAATTGTAATATTTGTTAAGACCTTATGTGTTATATTCATGTGCAAATGAGGCTTTATATTATTTTAAAAGGTGGGCCCTAAAGTGGTTACACACGATCTCTGTTTTCAAGTAAGTGAAGAGATAATATTAAATTCAAAATAATAATTATTTTGAATTATAATAAAGGATAATACATATCTAGGGTTTTACAATAAATATTATATAAGTGTATTTTTCTCAAGAAGAAAAGGGACGGTATTTCAAAATACATGTTTTGAGAAAAACACTGCAAAAGAAGCTGGTTGTTTTGGAAATTGTGAAACGAACGCTACACGTCCAGTGCTGATCAAACTTGAGTCATAGCTTGGAAGATTATTTGGTGGCAGATTTGTTTTCTTCCAATTGTTCATCTTCTCGGATTGTCAAAGTATGATTTTCTAAATTACAGATTTTTATGTAGTGTATGAGATCGGTCTTAAAAGTTTTTTTATGAGAAAAACTGATTTTTTACTTGCATATAGACCGACTAATTAACAGTATATGTTGTCCTTTATCATTCAGTCTTGATCAACTTGATGTTTTAGCTGGCAGTTTTAATGTACATATTGGGTAAAAAGAAGTAAGAGCTATGCTACTTTTCACATTTTTTCAGCTGCATGATGTTCTGTTAAATTTCTATATGGCTACATATTGAGAAGTTTGCTTATGATTTCTTCGATATATGTTCGTCCTTATCAATAGAATGGTTAAGGCCTTGGAGGTGCATATACGACATTTACAAGATCTAACACAAAGAAAAAGTAAAAGAAAAGAAAAGAAAAGCAATAGTAAAAGGAATATAATAAGATGCCAAAGCAATTATTAATGTTTAATTTATTAAACCTGGTTAGCACCTAGCTTGCATGTCATTTGTTTTGCCCTTATTAATCGAGATTCAAAGTTCAAACCATGTACAATTTAATATTAATTTGTGTGGAATGAAATTCCAAATTCCTATGGGTACCTTGTTTCCCAAGGGATGGATGAGATTGTACGGCATCTAATGGGAGCTCAAATTATTCCAAACATTAATCGTCATTTAGGTAAAAGATGAGTGTTAGGTCTAGGTGAATCAGATTCCTCTAATTCATAGTGAAAGTTGGACTTATTTTTCTTTCAAAGCTTAGGCTGAATATTCCACCAGCAACTAGACGCATCTTGCTAATTTCAATATGATTTAAGCTAGTTTTTTACATTTGTGCCTTTGTAAAGCTACTCTGTTATGAAATTACCTAATTTGAACGAAGAAATGTTGTTCAAAGAGATGGTATACATACTGGATCGAGATCTCCACTCAACTTGCCTTTTACCGGAATTTTCTAATGCTTTTATTTTTTGTGGGTGTTCAATTAAAAAAAAAAGATAAATAACAACCATTCAAATTATTAATAATGGACATTTCTTAACCATCTCAAAAAAAGTGAAAGGTGAATAGAGGATTTGAATCCATCTAATTATCATTTCTTAATATTAATGGCTACATTACAACATTATTTGGTACAATACTTTCACCTTTCCTCTTCGTTAAAAAATCTCAACTGAAAATAATGTCAAGTCCTAATCATCCAACACCAACAAAAAAAACTTTAGTAAAGGACATCCGAAGTTTACTTCAATGAACAATAAATTCCATTTAAATAATTGACAGTTGTAGATAAAAATGACAATTTTTCCTGTTGGAATTTCCACCATGTTTGGGATAGAATTGGGACACATTTTTGTCCCCAAAAAAAATAAAGAGACAGAAATGAGACTTTTTTTTTTTTTTATCCCACTTGGATAAACAGGATAGGACTGTGATTGACAAATCCCATCTCATCATGTCCTATTGCTAACCCTAACTG
>NW_006261964.1:1463472-1481474 GCF_000493195.1 Citrus x clementina
GATATAATTTTTCGTTGACGTGGTCAACAAGCCTCGCGAGTTCAAATCTTTAGCATATTCACTACTTACTGTGTGATTGATTATCCCAAATTTTCCCATCACCAAATAATTAGTAAGCGAGATGGTGTAACGAATTATTTTGATAGTCGTGAAAAAAAAAGGAGTAATTTAAAACAGCTGTGTGTTTCAATTTTAATATATCTCTCATTAAAATAATGAACTCCGGCCTTTTTTTTATTTTTTATTTGGATATAAACTCCCGCCTTAATTTAGATGTGTAACGAAAAATTGGAAAACAATTGCAACAATTATTATAAAGCAGCTAGATAGACTCGAAACGCTGAACTAATATGCACTTATTTGTTTATTAACAGTGGAAGAATCAAATAGCATTATATTTCTTCTAGTTCTTATCCATTTTAAGATGAAAAGAAATTGTACGGTGGATTCAGTGTGGAGTGAATTTTGTGCCTTCTTTATTATTATTATTATTATTTTTAAGTGTGAGTCGATGGCTTGAAAGTTATCCTTAGAAGATTTTTCCACGTTCTGCTGCTTTCTGTTTGAAGGTTGGGATCAATCCTTCGACGATATCTTGGTGCACATGTCTGTTAAATTGATTTAGACATTTGCTTGTGGACTTTTTTGCACAGTTATTTAACGGACATGAAATGAAATTTCTATCCCTTTCTTTAAAAAAAAAAAAGTAAAAAAAGATTAAATAAAAAATCCCAGAAAGTGCCATTGAATTACTCAGGAGCTGGTTGCTTAATTCAATTTGTGTTGCCGCCTTTCCTTAATAATTAATGTAATAAACCCTACGCGCATATCAATAAATTAATACAATAATCCAGACTTGAAAGCGAGCTGCACTGAGAGTAATTGAAGCTGGTGTGTAGTAACTCAAAACTGCATGCTTCAAGTACTACTAGCGGAGTGTTTAGTGATAAGCCTAATTAATTAGAAAGCTCTGCAACTGCGAATTGCTTTTCTGATACTGTGATCCAAGCAATGTACCACAACAAACATTTTCAGAACGAAAGATGGTGAAAAAGATATATCTTCGCATATACAAAGTAGACACACACACACACACACACACATATATATATATATATATATATAGTGGTTTTCTGGTCCGGGATCATAAAGTGCGGAAACGTCTGGAAAAACTTTAAAACCGCGGTATTTTAAAAGTTTAAAACTTAAAGCAATTAAACCGCACGGTTTATACGTTTTCCCAGACATTCTCACACTTTAAAATTCCAGATTGAAACATTTTTCTCCCTCTCTCTCTATATATATATTTTACATTTTGTTATTATTTATATATAATACTTTTTAGAGTACAAGGAGAGCATATATATATATATATATATATATATTTCAGCAGCTTCAAGCTTCAAGTTAACACTACTACAACATCGGGTGGACATATGTTTAAAGTGGTTTGAGGTGCGTTCACACACTCAATAAAGGAAAGCAAGAAGCCTAATAAGCTCTACGAATTGGTGTCCTGATACTGTAATCCACAATTCCCTTGCCTTCATAGAATTGAACTGCCTGGTCGATATTGATGACCGGCTCCCTGTCCCTGATATTGATGACTTGGGGGCCGCGGTATTGATTATAGTAGTTATATTGATGATGTTGATAATGAATTTGATATTGACGATCATATTCTTGAGCAGTTGGAAACCTTCCTCCAGACTTCTTGGGGCAGCCGTAGAACTCGTCCAAGAGAGCAAAGTCCTCCAGGCCAACTTCAACAAGCTTGTCTTTATGATGTTTTTGAGGTGCCATTGCCAATAAGAGAACAATAAATTGCTTCAAGGAGCAGAAGTAATTTTTGTTGTCTTGTTTGTCTTGCTAGTAACATCTGAGGCTTTGCCCCTTATATAGGAAACTATAATGCCGTCTGTAGTTTCACGTTTTGACCTTAAAAATAGAGAAAAGAAATAAAGAAGGGGCAACTGGCGTCTCTCCAAATCTTAACTTTTTATGATTCCATTCAAATATGTACTGATATGATGTTCCATTTGATAAGGTTAAATAAAAACATATAACGACAGAGGAACATATATAGTATCATTTCACTAGCAGTTTGTTGCCCCATATCAATAACAAAACAAAGTGTCCAAATTATGAAGGGCGGCAGCACTAGTATTAATTAATGGGAAATATCATACCTCCCCCAAAACCAAAATAGTAGTAGCTTTATTCATCTGGGTTCTAATGGTTGCGTTCGGATCTGTTAGATTCTTTTTTCAGAAAAGAACCTCAGCTACAATCCCACTATTGATTTGTAAGATTAGATGTAGATATGAGAAAGAACAGCCCTCTGGGACACTTCACGTTCTTGCATGATTATGATCTTCTTTGTAACATTTTTTTTAATAAGGGAAAGTCAGGGACTATACATTAATTAGGGCTATCGTGCTCCTAAAAAGTTGCTTTACTAAGAAGTCTCTTTTTAGACTGATAATTTATTGGTTGCATGTGGCAATCATAATTCACTAGATACATATAGAATTTGGCTTGAATATAAACAATTAGGGGTGTGTTAGAGGGTGGGACAACGTGTTCTATATAGGGATCAGTGTATAAAAAATCTCAACACGTTTTCGTCCTTAAAAATGTCAAGTACAGTTCACGTCTCCAGCATGAAAGGTATAATCTATAGTCCATGAAATCAAATGCTTTAATTGATCCATTGAAGTCCATGTTATCAAATCGTTTGATAAAATTAATTCATATGGTTGATGTGTTCAATCTTTTGATATTTTGGGTATGTTAATGTACTTTTCTTTCAGATATGGAGCTTTTAAGTTTAAAATTTCGAAAACTTTGAGCTATAGCAGACTTATAATTGCAAAAGATCTATCAACGTATCAGTAGCCAGTAGGTAGTGTCGAATATTGTGGTGAGATACGTAAAAGAGCGAATTAAAATCCTTGTCTCTCGAACGTTGAACGACTTAATTTCTTGAGGTATGCTTGCTTAAAATTGTTTTTGGATGAGTTGCCCTGCAGCTGCTGGCCTACATAGTGGTAATGTGAGCAGGCGGCCATGCTCACATGTCAGACTCTCATACCATGCATCTTGTTAGAGTGCAATTTATGCACTAGTTTTGCATTGTTTACTTCCCTTAATATCGATGTTTTGCATTTAATAATAGTGATTTACCTGTGATTTACTTTTGTAGGTGCAATTCTATTGATTGGTGATAAAATTGAGCTACAAGATGATGTTTAGGGATGATTGTTCCCTTGGAGAAATTATGAGCGGCAGAAGAACTTTGTTGATAAGGCGTGGGCGCGTGCTGTCAATTGCGGACCTGCAGTTTTTAGTTTAACGTGTTTTATATTTTTGTAATTACGAATTTAATATTTTAGATATTAGTATTTTATTTTAAATAGAACTCTAAAAGAGAAGAGAGAGAGAGTATTTAAGGGAGGAATCAATTGTGAAAAAGGGGGGATTTTGGATTGGAGAAAAAGAAACCCTAGATCTAATTTTTCTCTTCTCTCTATGAGGAACTAAACCCATTTTTCTGGTTGAAGGATAACGAAGCTTTGATTCATCACTACTGTGAGATCTTTCTTGTGCTTTAATTGTTTTATTGCTTTTTGGGTATTTGTTTATTCTCTGAATTATTTTCATGATTATGTTTGTTAATTAGGTAATTGGCCACTATTTAATTATCAACTTAATCTATTGTCAATTAAAGGATTCATCGTATGAAGAATTTAATGTTTGTGACAAATAACATAGCAGAGAGTTGTGTTGTGAGAATAAACAATCTAATTTAAATGAATCATCATATGTGTTGATTAGGATTTGGGTCTCTCTGGTTTTTCAGGCTGTCAATTGATTAAATTCTATGATCGTATCTAGGGTTGTCTATTGATTAGGGAAATAACCAACGGTCGTACCTTGGTTATCGACTAGTTAAGGAGAGATTGGCTATTAGAGGGTCTCAGTAGCTATAACCGGTCTATTCATGAGTAATAATAATCTATATTTGAATCAATGATCAGTAGTCGAATCAAGCTGAGTTAATTCCTTCAACCAGAGCTTTCTCCAATTTGAATTACAACTTTAATTTGCATTCTTGTTATTTTAATTTGATTTTTATTATTGTCAACAATTCCCCTATTTTACGTTTTACGTTTCAAAAGGATTTAATTAATTACCGATCTCTGTGGACACGACCCTGCTCAATCACTATACACAATTTATTTAGAGTAGGAATTTACTTTTGTTGGCTTCGACACCCATCACATCTCAAGAAATTTTACTAAATTGAATCAATTGGTACCCACTAGAGGTGTGTTAATTGATTACAAGGAGCACTGGTAGAACCCTGTTTAACGTAGAAGAAATGTGCAAAATTAAAAGAAAACAAACATTTACAGATTTAATTAAAGATGATAAAGAAGACATAAATTCAAAGTAGATATAGGATATATATTTGTATTATTAAGTACTTTTAAAGTACAAGGAGGGCGTACTTTCAGCAGCAGCATGCATAATTTATGTCTGCAAGCTTCAAGTTGCTACTACTCTGCAAAATGGGGTACGTATATGTTTACTGATTTAGGTACATTTACACACACTAAAAGGAAAGCAAGAAAGCCAAATAAGCCTAGCGAATTGGAATTTTGAGTCTGTAATCCACAATTCCCATGCCACTGTAAAATTGAGCCATTTGATTGCTGTTGATTACTGGCTCCCCGATTGTGATGACTTGGGGGTCACGGTATTGACTGTAGTTGTTAAATTGATGATGAATTTGATGATGATCATATGCTTGATTAATTGGAAGCCTTCCTCCAGACTTCTTAGGGCGGCCATAGAACTCGTCCAAGAGAGCAAAGCCCTCCAGGCCAACATCAACAACCTTGTCTTTCCGATGTTTTGGGGGAGCCACTAAAAATAAGAGCACAAGAAAGTTACTTTTATTAGAAATTCAACAAGAGAATTTTTTGTTTCTTGTTTGCCTTTCTACTACTGTTTGAAGCTGAGCTCCCTATACAGAAACCAAAAAGCATTAAAGCCCTCTATAGCTTCACACTTTGTGGTATTATTGAAAATAGCATCATTTCATTTCACTTCATTAATATTAAAATGGACGGACAAAATGGCCTCTCTCCAAATCTTAACTTCCTGTGATTCCGTTCAAATTATTTTATTTTGTTCCCTTTGATAAGGTACAAAAAACGATATAACCATGGTAATAACTCGAACGGTGAATTAACCATAGAGGAATACGTCAATGTGTCCCAAATTATGAAGGGCGATAGCACTTTAAATTAAGAATGATGATACAGCCATAAATTTTTGTACAAATCTATCTTATACAAACTGACGTGGCGTTAATTGATTGGTTGAATGAAAATATAAAATAAAATAAAAAATCATGTGGGCCAAGTGATATTTAATTCAACCAATCTTATCATGCCACATGAGTTTGTACAAAATAAATTTGTAGAAAAGTTTGTGTTAAATTTCTATAGTAACTGCCCAATAGCCAAAAAAGAAGAAGATTTCTATCATTTGGGTTTCCATGGTTCCATTTTGATCTCTGTTAGATTCTTTTTCAGAAAAAAAAAAAATCAGCTATAATCCCATCATTGATTTGTAAGATTGGATATACATATGCAGAAGAACTGCCCTTGTGGACCCCAAATTAACTTCTTTTTAACGTTAATTAAGTTTGAGATGCTCTCCAAAATGGATGCTTAACTAACCTCTCTTTTAGAGTAATATTTTATTGGATGTGGCAATTATAACTAATAAGATTCCTAAGATTTGGTCTAATTATAAATATTTATGTCGGTGTGAAAGAGAGTGGCACAACGTGTTTAACAGGTGATCAGGGAATGGAATCTTGTTCAAACAAGATTTCTTGCTTGAAAAGTGTAAAATTGTTATCCCTCTGCGTTTTGATGATCCTATATGTTTTCAGCAATAAATATGCTTTCCCTTTGACTGAATGAAAGATTTTGAAGGTATATCCGAAAGGAGCATTTTTTCGTTTACCTTTGAATATTGAACATGGGCACAGATTAGCATCCCAACGTGCTGGCCGGTGGATGTGGGTTACAAGTTGACTGGGTCCAACTCCGGTCCAACACGACTTATCGATTCAAATATTTTATAGCATATACTATATGCTACTCATTATCCTAAAATGATTATCCCAATTTCTTTATTCAAGGATATGACATAAACTGTTGTAAGGTGGACGAGTCCTTGCACATTAAACGGATGAATGTAATATCACTGGAGTGAATTAAAACTTGAAATTATTTGAGATAAGAAACAGACTCAGAATATATAACATAAACTATCTTTTCACTTGTTTTGATCTCATTTAAGATAAGGCAGGAAGAGAAAGTGGCATGATGAATTAAATAGGTATTTAAGTTGTAAATTTTGTTGCAAAATCCATTTTACTCCCTGTTACTTAGCTTTCCATTGAAAGTGTCGAAGTCCTTAAAAAATGTAATTTATTTTCATAAGAGAGTCTTTGGTGCTTTTGGAGCATTGCTCTTTATCCATGCAATGGTTGCCACATATTCATGAATTTTATCAAGATTGATTGAAGTATATGTCCACGTAGCGAGAAGTAAATAAAACACGCACTTCAAACTCCCTCCCTCGGCCCTCGCATCTATTACTGTAAAAAACACGAAAAGGGAGTTTTTGTTTAATTTTTACTTCCTTCATGTGTGAGGAACATATCTTTATGGTAGTTTTGCTTCGCCGAATTAGATTTATATCTGCTGTGCTTTTGTGCAAGAAATAAAAAGAGCTGCAGCTAGAATAAATAAGTTTTACAAATTAATATTGTAGACCACAAACAACATATAAGATGCGCAAACCCAATATTGAACAATTTCTTATGGTTGATCTTCAACTATTCCTTTTAATCGCAAACATATTGGACCCTTGATCTACAAATACTCCATTACTAATTCAACTCTAAAAGGCATAATTAATAATCACAGAGAGAGAGAGAGAGAGAGATTTGAGCTCAAACAGGAAACAATGTATGTATAAAAACACAGAATTCTTATTTATGACAGAAGGTGGAGAGGCAGATGATACAAACTACTCTACAGGAGCTAGTGCAAATTAAAAGTACTGCAAGCCAACCTAGTACAAGACTCTTTGCTCTCTCCTCGAATGATGGCAATGAAGCTGGTGCATAGTAAACTAAACTGCAAGCTTCAAGTACTACTACTGGTACAAAGTAGTGATTTAGGTACCTTCGTACACAAGAAAGAAAAACAAGGCTAATCAGAAAGCCCTGCGACTGCGAATTTCTTTTCTTATAGTATGATCCACAATCTCCATGCCGCCATAGAATTGAGCTGCCTGGTTGCTATCGACGACTGGCTTCCTGACAGTGATGACTTGGGGCCCACGGTAAACGTATGGCTGTTGATTCTTGTAGTAAAACTGATGATGATTGTACGTTGGCTTAGTAGGATTAAGTCTCCCTTCGGACTTCCTGGGGCTGCCGTAGAACTCGTCGAGGAGAGCGAAGCCCTCCTTGGCAACTTTAACAAGCTTCTCTGTTTGATGAGTTTGAGTTTGACGGGCCATTGTGAATAAGAGCACAAGATTTTTCTTTAGGAAGCAGAACCAGTTTTAATTTGTTTTTTGTTTGTCTTGCTAGTAACGTTTGAGGACAGGCCCCTTTTATAGAAATCTTAAAGCCCTTTCACTTTTAGATATTAAAGATTAATATCATGTCACTTCATTAATGTTAAAAAACTGCAAAAAGGGGCAAGCCATTAAATTGAGAACTGATGCTATTGAGAAATATCTATAGGGCCAATGTTGTTATTTTACTAGCATTGTTGCCCCATGTCGAGAACAAAATATCCCAAATTATACAGGGGCAGGGCGGCAGCACTATAAACTAATGGAGAAATCAGAATAAGAAGATTATTCCATCTGTGTTTCTATGGGATTGTGGATCTGCTAGATTCTTTTATTTGATAGAGCTTCAGTTGCAATCCATTCTGACGTGTTCGATATACATCTGCGAAAAAGAAAATTCTCTTCAGGAAACTACTTTTTTTAACAATTTTTTATAAGGAGAAAAAGAAAAAGAAAAAAGAAAAAAGAACCGAATGATTATGCATTAATTAATTAATTGGTTTGAGATGCTCCAGAGTTGATGCTTTAGAACCTTTCTTTAGACTAGATAGTTTAATGGATACGGCAATGATAACTAACAAGATTCATAAATAAAGATCTTACTCTAAAAATAAATATGTTTGGTCCCAAAGAAGTATTTGGCGATAAATTCTCATTCTAGTTAACAGATTGAGTATGATAACTATTTTTGTGGGTGCTAATTAATTGAACCCATCAAATCTATGAAGGTGATACAAGATATTTAGCATTTGATACACTATCTAAAAAATAAGTGATAAAAATAACCCTTAAAATCATTGTTGATAATTTGAGGTTCAAAAGAAGCAGGATAAGATGGACATGACAATATTATATTGCCCGGGATTGAATTGAAATGAAAGTTCTTTTATCAGGAAGGTTTAGTTTTGAACGAATGGATTTTTCCTAGAATCCCCAGAAAGGATTCTTCTTTTGCATCTGTTTACTGTTTAGTTTTGAACGAATGGAGCATCAGTGGCAGGGCTGGATTTCAAGTAACACGATGGATTTCGTAAGTCTAAGCAAACGGAAAGGTCAAAAGAGGATCTAAATCCTCAGTCTATTGAATTTTATCGCAAATTAAATACATCTTTTCCCTTCTACTCTTTTTAACTTTTCCTAGAAAGTGGCATTCAATTACCGAAGAGCTGATTCCATCCATGAAAATTGTGTTGCTGCCATTCCTATATAGAAATCATTGTAACAATAATAATAATAGAAGTTCAGTCCTGGGAAATGGGAGGATCTGGTGACTGTTTAGTGATCGACTTCTGACTTGTGTCTACGATAATTCTAATTAATATGTAAAATTTGCAGGCAAATAAAGAAACTGCGGCCGGAATAATGAGTTTTACTAATTACAAATTACAAACGACACAAAAGAGCACAAACCAATACTGAAATTCATTACAAATTCAGTTTAGAATCAGTATAACTCATAATAAATCAGAGAGACAAAGAGCTCCAAAGAGGCAGCATAATTCTAATAACTACAGAGGGTTTTTATTTATAATCAGCAGTACTACAAGTCTACAAGGAGAGAATACTTTGAGCTGCAGCAAACACATAATTTAAGCTGCAAAGCTTCAAGTTATTACTAGTACAATAAACCTGAGTGTATATACATACATGTTTAGTGATTTAGGTACATATACATACTCAAAAATGGAAATATATTATAAGAGCGTAATTAAAAAGCCCTGCTACTGCGAATTGGTTTTTCTCATACCGTGATTCACAATCTCCACCCCGTCATAAAATACAGCCGCCTGGGTGCTATCAACGACCGGCACCCTTACTGTGATTGCTTGGGGCCCCTGGTAAACATTTCATTGATGATGATCGTATGTTGAAGTAGTAGAATTAAGCATCCCTCCAGACCTCCTGGGGCGCCCGTAGAACTCGTCCAAGAGAGCAAAACCCTCGAAAGCAACTTTAACAAGCTTGTCTGTCTGATGAGTTTGTGTTTGAGGAACCATATTTACTAAAAAAATACACAAGAAATTGCTTTAAGAAACAGAACTAGTTCTAATTTTGTTTCTTGTTTGCCTTTAACAATTTAGGCTAAGCCCCTCATATATATATATGAATCTTAAAGCCTTCCATACTCTATAGCTCCACATGCCCTTTTAGATATTAAAGATTAATATCAAGTAACTTCATTAATTGCTTTTCCAAATCTTTCTTTTGAGGACTCCGTTCATGTATATACTGGTATGTATGGAATATGATTCATTTGATGAAATAGAAAGACGGTATAAACAATGGCTATGGAGGAAAATAACAGTGTGTCTTTTAAACTACGGCCAGTGGTGTCAGCTTATATACTAGCATTAATGTTGCCCCACAAGAAAGAAAGAAGTGTCCCAAATTACAAAGGGTGGCAGGATAAGATGATTATTTTGAATGATCAGTAGCATTAGTGGTGGGGGTTAAATTTCAAATTTCATGGATTCAAGTAAAATTGATGTGACATTTATAGATTAGATAATGAAATGATGTAATAGATAATTTTTAAATTCTTAGAAATTTACTATCCATTTAATGAACGGGAACTTAAGATGAATACATAACATTGCCTTCCTCTAAACCGAATCACATAACCTTATCAAGTTATCTTTCCACCCAGTTGTTATCCCATTTAAGACAAAAAAGTTAAGGTGAGTGGTGGCATGATTCTCTTTTCTTTTTAATTTTTCCTAGCAAGTGGCGTTCAATTACTGAAAAGCTGATTCCTTCTATCAAGTTGTATTGGTGCCTTATCCCCATATTATGAGGGAAAGAAAAAAAAAAGAATGAAAGAAATTCAGTCCTCAGAAATGGGGATCAGATGTTTAAATTATTAGGAACTTCTGTCTTCTATCTCTGATAATTACTAATTAAAATTTGCATGCGAATAAAGATTAAAGAGGCTGCCGCCCAAAATAATGTGTAGTTTTTACTAATATTGTGAATTACAATTACAAACAACATATAAGAGAACAAATCCATTACAGCAATTCAACATTAAAGATTAATCAGAGAGACAGAGAAAGAGGAGAACTCCAAATCGGCAACATGATTATAGAGACTACAGAAGAATATTATTTATAAGCATTACCACAAGGAGAGAGCATACTCTGATAAGCTGCAGCAAGCATATAAATTAAGCTGCAAGTTTCAAGTTAATTACCCGTACTAGTACTAGTACTACAAAGTGGAGAATATATATACATACATGTCTAGTGATATAGGTAAATTTATACTCTGAAAGGAAAACAGAAAAGCCTAATTAATATGCCCTGCAAACTTTTGTTCTAACATTATGATCCACAACCTCCATGCCACCATAAAATTGAGCTGCCTGGCTGCTATCGATTACCGGTGCCGTTACTGTGTTTATCTGTGGGCCGTGATAAACGTATCTGCATTGATTAGTAGGAAGCCTACCTCCAGACTTCTTGGAGTGGGCATAGTTCTCGTCCAACAGAGCAAAGCCCTCCTGGGCAACTTCAACAAGCTTGTCTTTCTGCTGATAAGTTGGAGGTGCCATTAGCTAACTATGAGAGCAGAAGTTATATACTTTAGAAAACAAGAGAAGATTTTGTTATTTGTTTGTAGTATTGCTTCTAGTGTTTGAGGCCAATGCCTTTTATAGAAATTAATCGTAAAGCCCTCTCTATAGTTTCACGAACACTCTTTGATATTAGAGATTAATATCACGTCATCATGTTAAAAAGTACAAAGAGGGAGGGAAAATTGGCCTCTTCAATCTTATCTTTTCACCTTTCGGGATGATTCTGTTCAAATATACACTGTTACTGTCCATTAAGCATGTCCCAAATTATAATTATAAATTAATTATTACCTGCCCAAAAACCCAAAAAAAATTAAGAAGATATTTGAAAAATTTACCTATCTAACTATTTTCATAAAATTATTATTAAAACTGACCATGTAACATAATTTCTTACCATAATAACCACATATACTCATTTTAGATCAAATTACCCTTAAAAGAAACAAAACGGATCTAAATCCACAAGAATGACATTGCTCACACCATCCCCATCTCTTTTCACGGTTTTTACTAGTTTCACCAACGACTTCCTTCAACAACCAACAACAAGCTTACTTCTTTAACCCTTCAAACTAATTTTGTTAAGATGAGGTTGTGTCCCATATGACAGATTAAGTGTTGGTTAAAATGTCTCTAAGAAGATTATTTCAATCATGTTGTTAAATGTAAGAGAAAGAAATGAAAGCATGCCAATCAGGGCACTGAGTTCAATACACATGGGCGTTGGGCTCCATCGTCTCCATTCTCATAGGCGATGGTCTTTATTGCCCATAACCAACACAGGCGACAGAAGCCAACCAGCGTGGGTAATGGCTATCATTACACGCAAGCAACACAGGCAATGACTTCCACTGTCCGCAACCAGCCAACACAGGCAATGACTTCCGTCGCCCACAAACAACACCGGCGATGGTTGCTATCGCTTGCAAGAAACACGGGCGATGGCTTCCATCACCTACAACTAACCAACAAGTGTGATGACTTCCATAACCAATGTGGGCGATGGCTTCCATTGCTTGCAACCTACACATGCAATGACTGCCGTCACCAGCGACCAATGGTTCTTATCACCCACAATCAATGCAACTGATGGTTTCCATAGCCCGCACGCCATCACCTATAAACAACCAACACGAGTGATGACTTCCATCGCCTGCAGCCTACCAAGCTCTTTTAGGGATAATTTAGTCAAATATGAATATAAATGGCTATTATGGTAAAAAAATTTGTTTTATAGTTAGTTTTGATAATGATTTTATAATCTACACAGTATAAATTTCCCAAGATATTTTCATATCGGTGCGTATGGATCTGATTCTTTTTTCAGAAAAATGCTTCAGCTTCAATCCAATTATTGATGATGTTGGAAATGCTGTACATCTTAAAAAGAACAACTAGCTCTTAATTCGGATAGTACTTTATGCTTTTGCATGATTAAGTTGAGTTGAGGATAACACATGAATTAAGATTAAGATGCTCTAAAATGGATGCTTTAAGGATCCTTCTTTAGACTCATACAGTTTATTGAATGTGACTAAGCATATAATTAAAAACTTGATGTTGTTAGCTAAATATACAGTGGGACAATGTGTTTAAGGGCGCTCGGGAATAAATTCTTTATCACCAAGAACTTTTTCATGTACAAAAGAAAAAGGGAGAAGACAACAAAATTATTATTATTATTATTATTCGAGTAAATAATCTAGCAGGCAAGCTGATGCTGATCACGTGAGGTCCGAAAGTGGCAGGATAATGTGGTAATTTCCTTCAGAAGCATGTTTCATGGGGGCATCTCTTCCCCCTTATAATTGACATGAAGAATAAATACAGATAAAGCAAAATGATTTTTCTCATGATCCTGATATTGTGACCAGCAATGTTACCTGCCTGGGATTGAATGGAAGTTTTAATCAGAAGGGTATCCACAGAAAGCAGTTCTTCCTTCAGCATCTTTTTACTTTTGAAGATTAAAGGATAAGTGCTGAACGTTAAATTTCAAGTTGCATAAATGGATACACACTAAATTGACTTGGTCCAACAAGCCTCGTGGGTTGAAAACCTTTTCAAGTATAAGCACAGATGCACGCAAATCACATAATCTTTCGGGAAACATACAATGTGATAATAATATCTGGGTCCTTGTGTTCTAATAAATTCAAAATAAATACAGAAAAATTAGAGTTTGTATCTTTCTTCATTCGGGTATTGGCTGATCGCCATGGTGTCGTGCCGCAGAGCTACTAGTTCTGTTAAGACGATAAGCTGATTTCAGTGAATCATAAAATCATTGAACAAAATCTAACAATGGGGTCCCGCGTCAAGAAATTACAAGATATATATATTTTTTTTATTTTATTAAAACCAGGAATCTATCTGTTATTATATCAATTTAACTTTTTTCCTTTTTTTTTTAAATTTCGTTTCTCTTTTGGTTCTTTCATCAACTGCATGTCGTTCGTGACGAAAATATTGTCCATACTTATCAATTACTAATTTTCCAATAATTTTCATTCAAAAATATGAACGGAAAATTTTTAAATAAATTTAGCAACATATTCAAATGAGCCGATCGAAACGCAACGTTGGAATTTACTATTAATTATTCAACTACTACAAAATCAGTGTAATTCTTTATTTATCAAAGAGAGAGAGAGAGAAATCAAACTGCATATAACAGCCAAAAATTTTTATTTATAACACAGAAGGAGGAGTAGAAATAGAAAATACACACAAACTCTATGCAAATCCCAAACCAGACACTCTTCAGCTCAAGGAAGTCAGCGGACTCTTGTTTTTACTCAGTAGCTAGCTTCCTCGGCAGGCCATGGCTACATATATTATTTATAAAGTACGTACTTCTGATACTTTTATAAGTACAAGGAGAGCGCGCACACACACTTTGGGCAGCAGCAAGCAGCCGAGCATAATAGATTAAGCTGCAAGATTCAACCAAATACAAGTACTAGTTCTAGTACGAATTAGTATGTACTCATATTATAAGCCTAATTAATATTACACACCCTGCGAATTGGTTTTCTCATACTATGATCAACAACTGTCATGCCTTCGTAGATTTGAGCTGCCTGGTTGCTATCAATGACGGGCTCCCTGATTGTGATAGCTTGGGGGACACGGTAAACGTTATATTGATGATGAACTTGATGGTGATGATTGTATGCTTGAGTAGGAGGAAGCTTTCCTCCATGTTTCTTGGGGCGACCGTACAACTCATCCAAGAGATCGAAGCTTTCTATTCCAATCCTAACAAGCCTGTCTGTCTGACGAGCCTGAGGAAGTGCCATTAGGGATGTATGTGTGTAAGAGCACAAGAAGATTAATTAAGGAAACACAAGAGAGTTTCTTTTTAACTTGTTTTGTTTGTCTTGCTTCTAATGTTTGAGGCCAAGTGCCTTTTATAGGAAATCTTAAGGACCTCTGTTGCTTCACTCACTGTAAGATCTATTAATTAAAGATTGATAACATGTCACTTTAATCATGTTAAAGCGAGAAAAAAGCAAGGAGCCCGCCGGCAATATGCCTTTCGAATATCTTATCAGTTTCGTGCATGTGGATCCCAAAGTAATTAACATTCTTTTTAAGTAAAAACTCTAGGGGATTAAATAGACAACAATTATGATTAAGATGCCCTAAAATGGATGCTTTAGAACATTTCTTTACAATGATTGTTTCTATAGATGTAAAAAATTAATGATAGTTGTGTTTAAATAAGGGGACTAGGGATATATAAATATTTTACTAATAAGTAAATTTTAAATTATTCGAATGTTAATATCTTATTTCTAAGGATGGTGATATTTCCACCAACACTTTTTGTTAACTCACCTCACTTCGAAAAAATAATTACGAATAGTTCATATAAATTTTAATTCTATCTTAATTATTCTTTTGACATAGAATTGTTTTTTACTACTAAGATTGCTTTAACTTAAGTTTAAATTGATTATTTTATCCTTACAAGGCAAGGTACCCAAAATTTTCTTTCACTTCAATATTTTTTAATTTTTATACAAAATTCATTATTTCTAAATAATGTGTCAATGCTACTTTATTAAAATGATTATTAATGTCTTACTAAACTAATATAATGTCTCTATGGTAAAATACTCTTGTAAACTATAAGATCATCAAGTTTATGTAATTTACATGTAGAGTATTGAGAAGTATTAGATTTCAATTAAAAATGTTAGATTCTATGTCATAAAAATTAAAATACATTAACTATTACATACAAAAACATATATTTATTAGGCAATTTGTTCATTATATGTCATAAGGGTTAAATAGTCAAATAAAACCTATGTTGAAACAACTTGAATTGTCAAAGAAATCCAAGTAATGAAAAAGATATAAGAAAGAGATTTAATTAATTAATTGTAAAAAATTTATTGTTAATTTGTTATTATTAAAAATAATATGAATTTACCGTAAATATTTTCTCGAAGTGGAAATGTTTACACAAATAGTAAATGAAAAAATTGCCACCTTATTTCGGGGATAAATGTTATTTTAATCCCTTTAGTTTGAACTAATGATTTTATTAGTCATTGAACTATTCACATAAAACATCTTTATCATTTCAGTACTAGTTTTTTTATCTAACTTTTCAAAAGTAAAATAGGAAAAATGTCTTATATTACCGTTGGTATAAATTCAAATGCTATGGGTAACAATGTGCAAGTGTACACAATAAGTAATATAATGATAAATATTCAAGATTGTCTCTATAGGGATTGATGTTACAGAAATTGCTACAACAATTTTAACAGTTTTGCTTGAATTGAAAGTAGATTGAACAATTAAACTAATAAACTACCTAATAAAGAGCAATAAGTAAATATGCAGAAAAACAAATTCTCACGTCAAGCACAAGAATAAAATCAATAAGAATGAAGTAGTTGAGTGATTAAACTCTCTTAACGAACTTGACTATTTCTTGCAAATTTCAGTTCAGTTGCTGCAGTATCTGCTATAACATTGGGCAGAATCCTTATGTATCATCAGCTGTTGCATGTTGGATGTCTTATATCTACATGAAACTTAATAGTGACCAATTGTTATGTCAACATAAGATATAACATTACATGTTTAGGTTCTAATTACCATATAAGGTGAATCTCTATGTCTAGTTCATCATTAATTTTAGATTAAGCATCACCCTTTTGGAATCCAGTTAAACCCAATCCAGAAAACTCAATTTAAAACCAAGTATTGTTCTAATATATTCCACTAAGATATGTCATTTTGTGACTCTTTCCTAACTTGTATCATTAAATGAGTAGTCAGTCGAAATAATAACTTTAAATAAATACTATCACAACAAAATATTATAACAAACATACATCAATATATCAATTCAGTCAATGAGCCATTAAGATTGTTTATCACTCAACCACAAATAATATTAGTTCATGGTTTGCAAAAGAAAACTAAACAACAAAGTTTCAACCGGCAAATACATCTTCATGATAAAAAAATAAACAAGAAAACAAGAAAAGAATAAGAAAGATTGAATTCCAATTGGTTCCCACAAATTCTCCACCAATGCAGCCTTGATTCTTGCTCTTGAAATCTGTTTTTCATTTGTTTCTTTTCGGTTTTTTATCTTAATTGACAACCCCCTTGTTTCTTTTGCATGTGTGCCTATTTTATAACTCAAAATTATGGTAAACGGAGGTTCAGGATGTGCATCTTCTAGATTACAAAACTGCAAAAATCAATTAATTGCTTTGCGCGAGATTTTTCTTTGTCGTTGTTTCAAGATTGCTACAACCCTGATTGTTACAACAATGGCTACAGCATCTGCAGTGTTCCAAATTTTCTCCAATTCTTCTATAGCTATATTCTTTTGTCCTTTTTGTAAGCACATTGCTACAACATCCTTCCCCTGAAATTTGAACTCCCAGTTACCTACAATTATTCATATGTTTTAAACACACAATTATTCGAAATCAAGTAAACTTTATTAAACTTAACTAAAATGAATGTTATTGAAAACTATCATTACAATGCACTAAAACACACCAATTACTCTCTAAGTAATCTTGATTTAAGCCTAAAAGTATCATGATAACTCTCATTTCATAGAGTTATCAATTACCTAAGGAGAAAAAAGCCATCCAAACCCCCTATTCATAAATGGTTATACATAACTATTTTTTTTCATTTTTCACCCTTTGATTATAACAACTCAAATATCAACTTGAGGATTTTTCATATCACCTTATACATAGTACATTTCATATGGCGTTATAAATACTATTTGATTATTTCAATTTATGTCATTTAGTTTATTGCATATAAATTAATGTAGCTTTTGAAAGACATTGATAAACAAGAGTGAAGTTTATTTTGTTTCCCTAAATTAATTCATCAATAAGAATGACATTTAAAAAAAAAAAAGATAATAAGTCTTACAATGGCTAATTAGCATTCACTACTACAAAAATGAGCTTTACTGACACCAACTTAGTGTCAGTAATTACTTTTGCTGACACTTATTAATTGTGTCAGTAATGTACAAGCCAGAACGCACTAACACTAATTTTTAGTGTTAGTGATTTTTGTGTCAGTAATTCGTGTCATTATAGTATCACGAAAATACTAACACTATAGTGTTAGTATTTGATGATACTATCTTACATGTCAATAATTTGTGTTACTATCGTATCACCAAAACAGTGACACTATAGTCTTAGTATTTAATGAAATAATTTACATGTCTATGATT
>NW_006261964.1:1481574-1516444 GCF_000493195.1 Citrus x clementina
TTTAGTGTTGTTATGGTACTTTTGGTTAATAGTATATTTTTGTTTTAATTATATTTTCCTATTTGTTTTACAATTAAAAAAACTCAAAACATATTAAATATACCAAATCTCGAAACACAATTCACATAATAAATATTCCAAATTCATCACTTAAATTAACATAATTCAATTACACTGTTTGGAAAAAAAAAAAAAATACCAAACTAAGTTTTTGACAACAAATTACTAAATTAGTTTCAACAAACATTATCCAACAAAAAAAAGTGCAAGGTCACTCAATATCAATCTGTGGCTTCATTTTTTCCTCGTCTGCAAGTACATAAAATCAATTAGTATACCAAAATATCAATTATTATGATTATAGCTCCAATAATAAATTCATAATTCTAGAAAAATCACTTACAACTCTTGTAATCAATGAGTCCTATAAATCAATGGATTCCTATAAAGTGAAATAATTTTTCTAGTACACTTATATTTAACAATATTAACCATACCTATAAAAACTACGAGAGGCCATGAATAGCTAACACAAAATATATTGGACTCAACAATTATATTTCTAAAAACTAAAATGGATTAAATGCATCTACAACCAATATTGAAATAAAATATTAGAAACTGCATTATTACTCTACCAGTTCAATAGTCCAGTGACCAAATACTAATTACACCAACCGCTTTCACATTGTCGATGCTAGTGGTAATTTAAGGTTATTTTAATATTCTAAGCCCGATCTATTTATCTAATTCAATGGATTTGGTCTTCTATGGCATGCTCAGACTAAATTATTAATCATGAATTCAGTTTAACGAGTATCACAATTTCATAGAACTACTCTAGCAAATATTTTATTCAAATTTATACAAGAATTAAATATAATACATGTAAACTCATAATTTTGTTCTTATATGAAAAACTTATAAATTAATAATAATGCATGCATTAAGTTGAAAACATTCCAGTCACAACTAATCCTGATCAATCATAAATCGCTGGAACGTCTTCTAGTTGACGAGCAACTGATAGTCCTCCTATAAATTAGAGAAACATTTATAAGAAACTGTGCAATCTTGAAAAAAAAAGGTAGATTCAAAACTGTATATAAAGACAATCCATATTTATTAACTCTCTATATCAAATTAATATGTATCTATCATCCACATGTTTTTAGGGATTCTTCGCATGTTTTTAGGGATTCTTTCCATGTTTTACAACTTTAGCTTAAAGCTAATCAAACAAAGATGAATGTTATAGTTTCATCCACTATTTTTTCAACCCTCTTTTAAATAAATTAATAAACTATATAAAGTAAGCTAAAGTAATAGCCAAGATTAAAGTTAATGAGAAAATTCTTTTAAGCTTTATAAATAAAAAAATATACTATATTGTAATCCAGCTTTAAAATTAGGTCTGCATGACACCAGTTTCTTTAGTAGTACATAAGCAATTGCTGCACCATATTAAGTAATAAATAAATACAATTAAATTTAAACAAGACATTGGCAGTTCTAGAAAGTAGCCATATGCTTTAGCATGGTAGGGGCTTTGCTGAATTTTAAGATGTATATTTCTTTCAATTATGTCTCCGTCATTGCAAATTGTCTCTATAAATATAATATGTCACAAGAATTAAAGATATATGACAAGTGCTTTCCAAAACATCCTGTAAAAAGTATTACAATAAAAATAAAATAAAAATTGGTAGAAACACTTAACAATTAAGAAAAATTAGATAGAAAAATTATTAGAAACCTCTTATCCTTTTCATACCACCTAGGCTTCCAATTTAGAGATTCCCACATATAGACTGGCCATTACTCTGCCTTTTTTTTCTCACACGAATCACTTCTCTTGGCTTCTCAACCACTCTATCATCATTTCTCTTTCTTTTTTGTCCACTCAATCCCTGCATACCATCTCCCAAAATTAGCATAAAAACTTAATAACTTTATTATGATTTTTAAATTTGCACAAAATAAATGATTCAACATGAAAAAGATAAAAATAAATAACTATATAAAAGAAGGACCAATTAACCTTATTATTTGCACTTAACAACCCAATTTTGGAAGGCAGAGGTGGAGACAAATTCATAAAACTTTAAATAGTAAGCCACACTGCCTTCTTTCTGCTTCTATTATCATGGCTAATATTTATTTTTATATGAACATAATACATATAGAAAACAAGCACATACATGCTTAATACATAGTAGCCTACCTATGTAAAGGCCAGTATGAAAACACATACAATATTATAAACAAGCCAGATAGTTACAAGCTGATATTAAAAATTTGATGTATAGTGGAAATGAGAGCTTGCTAAGAAACAGTGCAAACTCCTTAACAATATTACAACATTTATTGATCCTAATAATCAGCATTCTAGGAATTCAACTATTAGACCTTACATTCCTAAGTTTTGTTTTCTAATCTTATTTCAAAACAAATTCCAGCAAACTTATACATGCATTCATGTGCAATAACACTTCTCAAATAAAAAATAATCATCCTACTAAGAAGTAAAACATGCATTCGCGTGGTCAAAGACTCGAACCATTCTCTGTTAAAAAAAATCAATGAAACTCTTAGTCTCTTTCGTTTGATTAAAAATTAAACAAATGAAGATTAGTACCTTTTAGAGGTTCTGTACTGCTATTGTGAAGTAGAGGAAAGACGAGAGTTTGATAGAAAATATTGGGAGAGTGAGTAGGGGAATGAATTGCAGTGCCAGTAGAAAGAGTCATGTGATGATGATGCTTCTTGACATCAAGAAGTTGTAGCCCACTAATCTTCTACTTTGAAGCTCGAGGGCTTGCTGCAAATTATCTTACTCCTCTATTTTCCTCCTCCACAGCATGTCTTGAGTATTATTATTGAACATTCTTGCTTTACAAAGACCAACAAAAGCCAGAAATTAAAGAAAATTCAATTTGGTATTGCAATGAAATGAATGAAAATGAGTTTTTTTTTTCTTTTGGTTTCTTAATTCTTACCAAGTGGAAGGTCAAAAGACTCTTAAATCAAGCCCAGTTGGGGTTTCACAAGGACAAAACTCCCTTCTTTTTTTTTTCAATTTGTTGCTATTGCTTCCTGTAAATAAAAAAAAATATCTTCTTTTTATTTTTTAAATAAAAAAGAAACTCAAAAATTTTGAACAACCAAAAATGAAATTCAAAGGAAAAATGAAAAGTACAAAATTGAAGAGAGCAAGTGCATGTACTAGTATGAAACTTTTCTCTCACAGTTTCAGTGCCTATAACGCCTCTTACCCATGCCCAAAAGAAGATTGAATTACGCTTTTTACCTTGTGCGGCTGATGACAGCGAATGAAGCTGGAAGGAGAAAAAAGCTAGAGGCAGCAGACAAAGCAAATGGAGAACAGCTAAAAGTTACAGCGTCGGTACATTTAAACGGAAATGATAGCGGCCGCGGGGTGGGTGCAGGCATTTCGTAGCGGCAACAGCGTGGTCATTCTCCGTATTTCACGATAGAGAATAAGAAGTCAAGTAAGGGAACGAAAATTAGGTAGCGACTGCGGCGTGGGCTCTCATGCACAATAAAGAAGGGGAATTAGGGTTTTGTTTTTTATATGTTAATTTTTTATATAACATTATTTTTCTAAGTTAATTCTATAAGGTTTAATGGTTGGTAATTTAGATGCAGAAGTTTTGAGTT
This sequence comes from Citrus x clementina, assembly GCF_000493195.1. NCBI lineage: Eukaryota > Viridiplantae > Streptophyta > Magnoliopsida > Sapindales > Rutaceae > Citrus > Citrus x clementina. Next base: position 1,485,256 of record NW_006261964.1, read on the forward strand.
TTAGAAGTCCTAGTTCGAGTTAAAATCAAAACAAATTATAATGATATTTTTTAAATATTTGATACTTTAGTATCAATGATTTCTGATATTTAATTTATTGACACACTAGTATTAATAATTTGTAACACTTATTTGTTAAAAGCGAAAAATGGTATATATTTAGATAATTACTGACACTTTACAAAGTGTCAATAAAAGTCATTTTGGTAGTAGTGATTACTGTTATTGTAACTGATTCATAAAAAAAATCAGAAACATAATGACAGAATCTTATCTTTCAGGGAACTCACTCTCACAATCATAATATTTGGGTCATCGGGGCTTAAAAAATTCACAAATATAAATAGTCTGGGAGGAAATGAGTCTACGAAATATATCTTACTTTTTTAATTGTGATTTATTAAAAATTAGGGACCTATGTGTTATTATCTCGATTTAATTTGATGTCAACGATATTATTAAGGAAATAATCACGGTAGTCAACAAAACCTCTAATCACCTTGATTTGTGTACCTAAGTTGATTACTGTATTCATTTTGTATGTATTCAACTTTAAATTAGTATAACTAATCATTAGTCGCATAGAGAAAGAGATCACAGCTTAAATAGGAAACTGTATAACAGCATAAGATTTTTATTTATAACAGAAAGAGGAGAGTTATTTAGAAAATACAAACAAGCCGTATGCAAATTTCAAACTAGCTAGATATGTAGTGGGATTTTTTTTTTTTTTACTCACTCTGTACACTGATGATATCAGCAGACTCCCAAACTTCCTCGGCCGGCCACAGCTACATAAATAATGTTTTATATATATAAAGTACTTTTAAGAGTGAAAAAGAAAGTACTTTTTAAGTAAAAGGACGGCTAGCATATATATTTTCAGCAGCAGCTAGCATGCATAGTTTAAGGTGCAAGCTTCATCTTAATACGACTACTAGTATAAAGTGAAGTATTAGGTATCAAAAGAAGATATATAACCTATAATTAGTAGTGGTAATCCCTGTAACTGTAAGTTGTTTTTCCTGTACTATAATCCGCAATTACCGCGCCTCCATAGAATTGAGCGGCCTGGTTGCTATCAATTACCGGCTTCCTGAGGCCAGGGTCTTCATGACGAGGATCACGTGGTTGAGTACTAGAAAGCATTCGTCCAGATTCCTTAGGGCTACCGTAGGTTTCGTCTAAGAGAGAAAAGGCTTCCATGCCAACCCTGACAAGCTTGTTTGACTGATGAGCTTGAGGTGGTGCTGCCATTAGGGATGTATAAGTGCACAGAATGCTTAATTAAGAAAATAAGATCTTTTTTTTTTTTTTAATAAATTTACTTGTGTCTTGCCTGTAACATTTGAGGTCAGGCGCCCTTATATGGAAATTTAAAGCCTTCAATAAGGTTTACGCTTTACCCCCTGATATGATATTGCGAATATTAAAAGGATAAAAGGGTTAGGGAGAAATTGGTCTCTCCAAATCTTAACTTTTTGTGATTCCAATCAAATGCATATGTACTAATGGTCCATCTTTTGGCAGAATTTGGGAATATAAACTAATTATAGTGAATTTATTTATTTATTTATTATTGTTATTTTCATTATTATTTCTTTTTGCTAGGGCCAACGGTCTCCGTTTACTAGCAATGTCGCCATGCCTTATAGTCATCAAACAAAGTGTCCCAAATGACACAGTGCGGTAGCACTATATGTTAAGGGAGATTGACACTTTTCAGTAAAGAAAAAAATCTCATATTAATTAGATGGGGCAATCATCAATTCTTTATTTAGTTTTTTATTATCACTAAAACCATCTTTTTCTTTTTTGTGTTATAGATTTGATGTCAAAAGGATCGCGACTCTAATAAAAATTATAGGGACAAGTAAGTCGTAAAACTCCAAACATTTTTAAAGAAAAAGTAGCAATTTCAAATAAATTAATGGAAAGCATGGTACTTGCCCAAAAAACTAAAACTAGCAAGTAATTTTTTTTTCATCTCACTCTTGAGTTTCGGGTTGCGTTTGCGTATGGATCTAATGGATTCTTTTTACAGAAAAATTCTTCTGCTTCAATCCCATTATTGATGTGTTAGATATACATCTGAAATAGAACAGCCTCGTGGGATGCTTTATCTTTTTTGTATTATTATCTGTTTAATTAATTATTAGTTGTGTGGATCCCAAATAACTTCCATTTAGATAAGAAATTAAAATCTCGAGAATTATGCGTCAGTTAAAATCAAGATGCTCCTAAGTGGATGGCTTAGAATCGTATATAATTAGTTAGGTAACAAATTATTTGTTCAATGGCTAAATAGTATGACTGTTACTGTGATGATATTTTCAGACAAAATTATTCTTCTGAAAATAGTGAAGCAGGCAAGTTCATGTGAGGTCCAAAATTGGCATGATGAGATTGTAGTCTCCTTCAAAGCATGTTCCATGGGGGCATCTCTCACCCTTGTAATTGACATGCAAAGAATAAATACAGATAAAGCAAAACCAATTTGATCATGATCCTTTATATGCTTCTATTTTGAGATCAACGTGCCTGCCCGCTGGGGATTGAATGAAAGTTTTAATCAGAAGGGTATCCACAGGAAGCATTTCGCTTTTGAAATTTAAAGCATATATAAGTGGCGGGGGTTAAATTCCAAGTTGCATGAATGGATACATATAATTGATTTGGTCCAACAAGCCTCGTCCGAAGAACACGCAGTCACAGAATCTTATCTTTCGGGAAACTCCCACAGTACTCTATATGGTTATCATTTATCATGGGATGATAATTTTTGGACCACTGAGTTCTAAAAAATTCACAAATAAATACACTTTGTTTTTTTTTTTTCATTCGGGTCACATATATTAGATTCTGTTAAGACTTTATTTATAAAATCTCACCCCTAAAAACGTGAAAGAAATTAAATAAGTCTATAGATGCTGATTTCAAAGGTAGCACGTATACATACACAAATCATAGATTACATTTACGAATTTATAATGGAACTTGACAGGAAAGACAAGAGATTTGCGGTTCCAAGTTCAAATATCATTTGCATGAGACGTAAGCGGTGGGTAGAGGAGGTGATGGGGTTGCAGTTAATCAAACAATACCAAAATAAAATCTCACAATGTCACAATGTCACAATAGGGACATATATCAAAGAAACTATTAGATGTCTCTTAACTAGTGATTTTGATAAAAATCAGGGACTTACATGAAGTACTCAATTTTATTTAGAGCACCACCAGAGTTTACCTTTTAAGTGCTTATTCAACTACCTATATGGAAATATAAGCTCTTCTTCAAAAGATATTAAAAAAGAATAAGTTAATATTATTTTAATCAAATTTTTGCCTCGAAGTTTAACTGCCTTCTTTTTTCTTTAAATTTGGTTACCTCTATTTTATCACTCCAACTATTTTAATCAAATCTTTATTTCTAAGTAATTTTGTGTTGATTTAAAATGTCATTATTATTATTATGTTTTAAACATGTTTATCTTTTAACAATTCTGTTGATGGGCTCTTAATATTTTTTCCCCTTTATGCATGTCCATTTTAATTTAATGCATGCTAATTAAAAGAACAACTAGTAATTGATAAATTAAACATATAATATTAATTATAAAATTACATGAAAATTTACAATAATTTGAAGAAAAAAATTTGCTGTGGAATGTATGTGAGTTTGATGATATTTAATAGAGTAAAAAAAATATAGTTAAATAGCTGTTATCTTTTTAAAGAAAAATTAATTAGTAATTTTAGCCATCTATATTCTAAAGATAAAATATCAAGCAAATGATCCATTTTCATCTCTTTTTCCTTAAATTTTTTGTGGCAGTTTTTGGATATAAGGGAAATCAATAGTATATATCACTTTTAGTAAGAGAAAAACCGATGCTCTCCCTATAAGTTATTACAGGCAATATACAAGATTTAAACCCAACAGTGAAATTCATCAATAATTCAAATCAGTATGATTCATGATATAATCGAGAAGAGAGAGAGAGAGAGATCAGAGCTCAAATAGAGAACTATATAACAGCGAACGATTTTTATTTATACGTTAGAAAATACAAACAGCCTATGGAAATTTCAAACTAGTAGACACTCTTCAGCTCAACTAGGAAGTAGGACTTTTTTCCTTTTCTTTTTAAAAAATTTCACTAGCTTCCTTGGCCGGCCATGGTTAGACATATTATTTATACAAAGTACATGCTTAAAGTAATACAAGGAGAGCATATATATACTTTCAGCAGCAGCAAGCACAAGTAATTAAGCTGCAAGCTTCAACCCTTACTACTGCCAATACAAAGTTTTTATTCATATTATAATTAATAATCTGCCCTACGACTATTTCTTCTTACAGTATGATCAACAACTGCCCTGCCATGCACCGAAGAATTGAGCTGCCTGGTTGCTATCGATAACCGGCTTCATGACTGTGGTAACTTGGGGGCCGCTGTTCAGGCTATATTGGTGACGAGCTTGATGATGAACATCGCATGGTTGATCAGGAGGAAGCCTTGTTGGTGAATGGTCGAATATGGAGGCAAAGAACCAAGAAGATTTCTTAGGATTTGAGACGTGTTTGCACACTGTCCTTTAAGGTTTTATTTGCCCTCACCAATCTTGGTTTGCTATAGAGTTTTAATGGCAAATTACCCCCAAGATATATCAAATCCTGAATACAATCTCTAGCAAATAAGATTGTATTTCCATAACATATATGAAATCTGCAAAATCTGATTATAATCTAATTGTGTGTCTATCTTTTTTAAAGAAGATGTTTATTTGAAAGAATACAACCATTAGAAATGGTACTTCTTCAAAGACACTCTTTTGGTTTGAATTTGCATCGATTGACAATTGAAATTTTCAAGCTTGCTAACTGTTTTTCCAGTTGACGCAAAAACACGCTATCTGGAAATAAACGGTTAGCCGTTTTCTCAATAACGATGAGCCATTTTATTCTAAAATATCAAATAAGTTGTTCTCTGTAAAAAAACGGTTAGCCGTTTTCTCTAGAACAAAAAACATGCTTTCTGAAATTAAACGATTAGTCGTTTTCTCCAGAAACGGCAAACCGTTTTCTTCCAGAATATCAAACCAAAGATTGAAAAATGTTACAATCTCTCTTACAAGCCTTCCTCCATGTTTCTTGGGGTACAACTCGTCCAAGAGATCAAAGCCTTCCTTGCCGACCCTAGCAAGCCTATCTCTCTAAGGAGCTTGAGGAGGCGCCATTAGGGATATGATGTATGTATAAGACCACAAAGAGCTTAATTAATAGGGAAGCGAAAGAGAAGTTTTTTTCCTTTTTAAAAATTGTTTCCGTTAGTCTTGCTTCTAACGTTTGAGGCCAAGCGCCATTTATAGAAAATCTAAAGTTCCCTTTATTGCTTCACATACTTTTATCTATTAAAGATTAATATCACGTCACTTCAATCATATTACCCAAAATGATTCAGTAAACTAAACCGAAAGCATGGAACCACACCCGGAACTCGTGAAGGCCACCCGCCCCCCCCCCCCCCCCCCCCCCATTGAAGAGTGCTGATTGATTCAAAATCCTAAATTTTATTAAAATTCGAAAAAGTTAAAGCTATTAGACTGTATGGTTTAATAATATAATATCATTACACTATCAACCATATGGTTACATGAAAAATAGAATAAATAAAGTATGTTCATTCACTTAATAAATTATTCTTTGAGGTTGGATACTTAAAAATTCTAAACTTAGTCTCAACATATTAAAAAGAAAAGTGCTGCCAGATTCACCTTGATCTTCTTTCATTAAAATTAATAATGGATCAAATCAAAATGAATTATCTCCTAGAATTCTCTCGTTTCTTTGGACGGCAGAAAATATTGATCATTTACGATTCTTTTATAAATATATATGCGCCTTTTTATTTCATCAGCTTCCTGACGTTCAATAATGACGATAAAAAAGCCACCAATTTGCTTTCGATTTTGTCAAAATATTTTTGTTTATCACTGTGGTGGGTAGGGCCTTGAGGTGGCAAGATCTTTTGGTTCTTTTACAAAAGAAAACAAAAGACAAACAATATAAAAAGGATGAGATGCAAAATCTTTAAAGTTTAAATTAAAACCCACCTAGCAATAAAGTTTGTGAAAGGAAAATTGAAATTCCCTCATGTGAGATTCTTTAAATTAAGGGGAAAAAATTAATTTAGCATTGTAAGTTTCAGACATTTCTTTCTCTCTATGTATATGTATATAGTGCTGATTTGGTTCAAGATATTGGATTTTATTAAAGTTTGGAAAAGTTATTAAACTCTATATTTTAATTAAACCATGCGATCACATGAAAAATAGGATAAATAATAGATGACGATTCACTCAATAGATTAGTTTTTCAGATTGGACATATACAAATTCTAAACTTAATCTCAACATTTAAAAAGAAATGTTGGACGGGTGGGTCGCCCATGATGGGCAACCCGACCAGACCCACACATGGTAACTTGGTTTATAGAGATTGAGAGGGAAGTTGAGAACATAGACAGAGATACAAAAAATACTACTTCATTTTCTTCTTTTTTTGGTGGAGATCAAATTAAGAACATAGAACAATCTATAAAAGAGAGTATTTATACTATGATTAGATAAGAATTTCTGCTCGTGATTTCTTTCCGACCATCAACATGATCCACCACTTAATTCTTCCGCTACCTCGAAAACGGTATGGTTTCAAGAATCTCTTTATATTTTTCTATCAAGAAAAGTGCCACCATATTCACCTTGATCTTCTTTAATTAAAAATTAATAATGAGTCAAATCAAAATGAATTTTCCTAGAATTCTCTCTTTTATTTAGGTGGCAGAAAATAACGATCGTTTACGATTCTTTTATAAATATACATGTGCCCTTTTATTTCATCAGCTCCCTCACGTTCAATAATGACGATAAGAAAAGCCATCAATTAGCTTCTGATTTTATCCAATTTTTTTTTTTTTTATCAATGTCCTAGGTAAAGGCCTTGAGGTGGCAAGTTTTTTTAGTTATTTTACGAAAGAAAACCAAAAGACAAACAATATAAAAAATGATAAGATGCCAAAGCCTTTAAAATTTAAATTAAAACCCACCTAGCAATAAAGTTTGTGAAACCAAATTTGAAATTCCCTCAGGTGACACGTTTCCATGTGATGGATCGGAGGATAGAAAAAGGGCATTGATTAAGCACACTTGGCATCGATTAGCCAACGCTTGCTTGGTCTCGCCAAAATATATCTTTTACCTAAATGATGATTTGAAATAATTTGAACTCCGATGGATAAATTTTGGCTAGATTGAGCAAGCATTGGCTTATCAGTGCCAAGCGTGCTTAATCAAATTAGGGGTGGGCATTTTTCGGGTTCGGATAAATCCGATTGGATTTTGGGTTGATTGGGTTAGAAAAGAATTCATCTGAACTCAACCCGAAGCTGTAACCCGATCCGATCTGATCCGAATATGTTTGGATCGGATCATGTCAAATAGTCAGGTTGAATTCGAGTTAATTCGAATCGGGTGAAGCTACTGTACAAATCAAATCAAATATTTAATTTTAATGTTTAATCTGACTAATTTATTTATTAAAAAAATGAATTCATACTTGTAATTTAAGCTTCCACAGGCCAAATCAATCAAGCTCTACAATTTTCAATACAAGAATTTTCCTCATTTTATTGTCAACATTTAACAATGCATATACTTAACAATTAATAGATAATATAAAATATATTATTATATACCATCAAAACATCAACAACAAAAAAAAAAAAAGAATTCGGGTTGCTAGTTCTCGAAGGAACTTGGTGATGGTGGAGGCTGTAGCAGCAGATCCGGCAAGCAGCAGATCCGGCAGCAGTAGATCTGGTCGTGGCTCACAGAGGAATAGATCCGGTAGCGGTTAAGTGGCTGCATGTGCTGGTTGCGCTTCATCCGTGTTTTCTCTGCGTTTGATGCCGGCTGTCGCTTTGCTTTTGGCTTTTAGGTTTTGTGATGTGTGTGTTTGTGAAGTCGTGAATGTGAGGGTGAGGGTTGTGAGGCTGTGGTCTATGAAGGCAGTGAAATGATCTGTGGCTATGTGCATATGTGTTGTGTGGCTGTGCATATGTTTGTGTGTGGCTGTGCATATGTTTGTGTGTGACTATGTGCGTGTGTTATAATTTTATTTTGTTTTTTATTTGTTAATTATTTTTTTAGCCAACCCGATCCAATCACGATTTGATCGGGTTGACACAAATACACCCAATCGAATTTTATTCACAACTCAATCCGATCCGAACCCAAAATTTTTCGGGTCGGGTCAGGTTGGATCGGATCAAGTCAGGTATTTTGCCCACCCCTAAATCAAATGTACTTCTTCTCCCTCCGATCCATCACTTGGAAAAAGATAAACATTGTTTCTGGGCGAATTAGATTCCTCTAATTTATTTAACTTTCTTGCAAAAGTGGGGAAAAAAACCTCTAAAATTCCTCCCAACTTGATTGCAAAGGTGAGTGATAGGAGGTTTTTAGGGATTCTTAAAATAGCTGCTGGATTGCTAAAGGATATGTTACTGTATTGTTCACCCTGGTTGATCATGCTTTAGGGTGCTTATAAATAAGTTTTAAGAGAAAACCTAGTTAATAAGGTTGAGGGGTCTTATTCTTAGAAGGTAGCATGAATCATCATTCCATAAGATAGGGTTTTGAGGATTCTTTCTTCTTGTTTTGATAGGAAGTACTGCTTTCATAGTTGGATTAAGATCCTATGATTTGCATCCCATTTAAGTTTCTTGACTAGTAAACATCTACCTTATATACCTTATATAGGTAGGAAAGGTGCTAGGCCGAAGTTAGGGTTTTAAGAAAGACTTTTTGAAGATTACATAATACTATGTTTAGATGTTGTGGAGCTTTAATACAGCCTCAATTGGGAATATGATCCTTTTAGTTTGTATACTACTTTGGGCCTTTTAAAATGATTGATTTTCCATTAGCCCATTTTACAAAGCATTCCCTTACGAGTTCTCAAATATGCTTAAGTAAAGGATCAAGGTGAATTGGTCCATGTTTTGGTGCATCCATACCTTCCAACCATACATAACTCACAGTAGTTGCCCAGCTTAATGACATTAACCCATTTGAAATTCATACCAGATGAGTCGAATTGGGACTTTGGACGAATATCAACTTTTAGGTAGCAACTATTTTTAGAAACTCGTATAAATTAATCCTTTTGAACTATATAATAAAAAGAGTCACGACTATTTTTCTCTGGTATTCTTTAAATTTTCGCATGGCAAAGCTGGGATGTAAAAATGCTTGGTTACAACTCTTTATTGTTCTATAATATTTAAGAGTTCTTGCCCTCCTCCCTTCCTATTGGATATATATTACACATGTTTAGCTATAATTTTGTTTTTTACGTCAAACAATTCTTATAAATAAGACCGTCCTAAATTGAGTGTGTAAAGATGATAATATATTATACGTTTCTGAAGTTATTGGCTTTGATCTTTCTTTCTTTCTTTTTCCTCGTAATCACTCTCACAAACGTCACGCCACTCTCTATCACAAACATTAATATTAATAGTTGGACCGATAATTATATAGATGATTCCTTGTTAATTAATTAATTAGTTGTGATTACCACATGATCCAATTACTTACAAACTCTGAGTCGGAAGAAAGATTCTAAAGCATCCATTTTGGAGCATCTTAATCTTAATTAATGCATGAATCTTGCTTTTTTTTTTCAAAAAAAAAATGCTAAAAAGAAGTTAATTGGGATCCAAAACCAAACTGATAAGTGATAATCATGCAAAGTATGGAAATGGCCTGAAGGGTTGTTCCTTTTCAGATGCTAACACATTAGATTATTATAGTACTGTCCCTCTGTAATTTAGGACACCACTAGCCCTATAAGTTAAAACACCATATTCCTCTGCAATTAGTTCAACATTTTGAGTTTAACTCACATTAATGGCTTTATTGTCTTTGTACATACTTTGCCAAAGGGATTATAATAGTAATACTCTTTTTTAATAAGAGGATAAAATTATTCCACTTTATTTCACCCTAATGAGGCTCGAACTCAAAACCTTAGTCGTAAAAAAATAATATTCTTATCACTTGAGTTAAGCCCTCACCTCAACATTAATAGAAATACATTTGAATAGAATCCCAAAAGTGAACATTCGGAGAAAGGACCATATATGCCCTTATTCCATTTTTTATAATTTTTAATGTCATAAACTGTGAAGCTCTAGAGGGCTCTATCGTTTTCTATATAAGGTGGGGGAGCTCAAAATATTAGCAGCAAGACAAAGAAGAAAACAAAAATTACTTGTGTTTTCAACGGCAATATTAATTTTCTTGTGCTCTTAATATTACTAATTTCCAATGGCACCACCTCAAGCTCATCAGAAGAACAATAAGCTTGCTGAAGTCGCCGAGGAGGGCTTTGCTCTCTTGGACGAGTTCTACGGCCCTGGACCAAAGAAGTCTGGAGGTAATTAGCTTCCTGCTACTTGTGTTTTCTAAAGCAATCAATTTTCTTGTGCTCTTAACATTATTACTTTCCAATGGCACCATCTCAAGCTCGTCAGAAGAACAATAAGCTTGTTGAAGTCGCCAAGGATGGCTTTGCTCTCTTGGACGAGTTCTATGGCCGTGACCCCATGAAGTCTCAAGCTTATGATCATGATCATAATCATCACCAAGGTAATCACCACAATCAACAGTCCATTTATTGGGGACCCCAAGTGGTCAAGAAGTCAGTCATCAATAGTAACCAGACAGCTCAATTCTATGGTGACAGGGAGATTGTGGATCTTCATCATCATCGACGTCATCACTACAATCAACAGTCCTCTGTTTATTGGGGACCCCAAGTGGTCACAGTCAAGAAACCAGTCATCAATAGTAACCAGGCAGCTCAATTCTATGGTGGCATGGAGATTGTGGATCATCATCATCATCAACATGATCACCACAATCAACAGTCCTACGTTTATTGGGAACCCCAAGTGGTCACAATCAGGAGGCCAGTCATTAATAGCAACGAGGCAGCTCAATTCTATGGTGGCGTGGAGATTGTGGATCATACTATAGGAAAAGCCATTGGTGGGGCTTATTAATTAGTCTTATTTTCTATTTAAGTATGAATATTTATGTACCTAAATTACTGAACATGCACTAGTACTAGTAACATGAAGCTTGCAGCTGAAAATTTAATTGTGCCTGTTGCTGCTAAGAGCTATATATATATATATATATGCTCTCTTTGTACTGTAATAATATAATCCTAGAAATTAACAATATATGTTGTCCTTTATCATTCATTCTTGATCAACTTGATATTTTAGCTTGCAGTTTTAATGTACATATTGTGTAAAAAGTAGTAAGAGCTATCCTATTTTTCACATTTTTTTTCTGCTGCATGACGTTATGTTAAGTTTCTATATGACTACATAGCGAGAAGTTTGCCTCTGATTTCTTCAATATATGTTCGTCCTTATCAATTGAATGGTTACGGCCTTGGAGGTGCATATACGGCATTTACAAGATCCAACACGAGGAAAAAGTAAAAGAAAATAGTACAAGGAATATAATAAGATGCCAAAGCAATTATTAATGTTTAATTTATTAAACCTGGTTAGCACCTAGCTTGCATGTCATTTGTTTTGCCCTTATTAATCGAGATTCGAAGTTCAAATCATGTACAATTTAAAATTAATTTGTGCGGAATGAAATTCCAAATTCCTATGGGTACTTTGTTTCCCAAGGGATGGATCATCCATCATGGATGAGATTGTACTGCATATAATTGGAGCTTAAATTATTCCAAACATTAATCGTCATTCAGGTAAAAGATGAGAGTTAGTTCTAGGTGAATCAGATTCCTCTAATTCATAGTGAAAATTGGACTTATTTTTCTTTCAAAGCTTAGATTGAGTATTCCACCTGCAACTGGACGCATCCTGCTAATTTCAATATGATTTAAGCTAATTTTTTACGTTTATGCCTTTGTAAAGCCACTCTGTTCTGAAATTACCTAATTCGAAGGATGAAATGTTGCTCAAAGAGATGGTATGCATATTGGATCGAGATCTCCACTCAGCTTGCCTTTAACTGGAATTTTCTATTGCTTTTCTTTTTTGTGGGTGCTAAATTAAAAGAAGTATAAATAACAACCATTCAAATTATTAATAATGGACACTTCTTAACCATCTCAAAAAAGTGAAAGGTGAGTAGAGGATTTGAATCCATCTAATTATCATTTCTTAATATTAATGGCTACATTACAACATTATTTATTTGGTACAATGCTTTCACCTCTTCGTTAAAGTACCTCAACTGAAAATAATGTCAAGTCCTAATTATCCAACAACAACAGAAAAAACTTAAACAAAGGACATTTACAAGTCCGAAGTTTACTTTCACGAACAATAAAGTCCATTTAAATAATTTACAATTGTAGCCTTAATGTTTCAGAAATAAACATCAGAACTTGCTTTGTTAGTGAAATCCATTGATTTAGCTGGAAATAAAGGTATACAGAATATTAGCATTGATTAGCTCATTTTGGTGGACATATACAGTACATTATTTCCTTTATCTCAATTCTAATAGATAAATGTCCTATTTGGGACTGATCCGGAAAAAAAAACCGTAATTATAAAATATAAAATAATAATAATAATAAATAATAATTTTAATAAAATTATTAAATATATAATAGATTTTCCACCGTATAAATAAAAACTCATATCAATACATTTGTTAAATTATGATAATTAGTGTTTACTAAATATTTTAAGACTGTAATTTTTAATCTATAACTATTCAACCTCAACATTAAACGAACTCAAAATACATCAAATCTTGATAGATGGAAATTTAGTCGTCAATTTCTTTCAACGGTCAGGATCTACTTACCCTTAGGAGTAGGGATGGCAATTGTACCCGCAAACCCGCAAACCCGCCCAAACCCACCCGCCAAAACCCGCCCGTTGCGGGTAATTTTATCCGTTGCGGGCGGGTTTAGTATTATAAATTAAAACCCGCATATGGATGCGGGTGGGTTTGGTATTAACCTTATACCCGGTGGATACCCGCATGGATATCCACCAAACCCGCAATAATTTTTTTCAAATATTTTTAATTTAATTTAAATATAAAAATATATAAAGAAAATAATGTAATTAATCAAATTACCAAATAGCCAAAGGCTCAAAGTTGTGTATGTGTGTATATGGCTCATCTCTTATTCTAAAGTTATAACCTAAAGAAAACTAAAGGCATTTCCCTTCGAATTAGTATTTGAAAATATTAATCTTAATTATTATTTTAGGCATTGTGTTAGATGGGTGCTTATGGTGGTGAATAAAATAAATATATTCTCTTTGATCTTGTTTTAAATGATAATATGAAATGTAATTATTATTTTTAGATATTAGTTTGTGTTTTTTAAATAGATTTGTATAATTTATACTTAAATTTGAGAATTTGTGTTGAATTGATGTGGAAATTTTAATTTTTCATTTACATTGTTTAAATATAAAATTGAATATGTTATATGGAATTTGAGGTTATTATTATAAATTTATAAATTAAATATTTGTGATTTTAAATACGGAAACTCACAAAAAATCCGCCGAATACCATTGCGGGTTTGGTAATTGTTAAAATCCGCTGCGGGTGGATTTTTAAAAAAAAATTAAAACCCACTGCGGGTTGCGGGTGGATTTGATAATTTAAATTTTGTACGGGTGCAGGTTGCGGATGGATTTAATAATTTAAATTTTATACGAGTTTGAGTTTGGTAATGGCAAACCCGCTGCGGGCGGTGCCCATTGCCATCCCTACTGAGGAGGAAAATCTTGAAGGTCCGTCCGTTTTGTATTCTATACGTGGCGCAAGTCCCTTAACACCAACCGAAATTAAGAGCCACTTCACAATCTGGCGGGTTCTGCCACAAATAGGAAATCTCCCAGACAATGACACTCGCGGTGCAGTTGGGGCGTGCAACAGACGAGCAACGACGTGCAACACACGAGCAAAGACTCGAATAGGCGTTACACTCTATGAACCGAAGCGTTACAAAAGTTTAAACAGAGATCACGGGTTTCAAATTAAATAAAATAGGGAGGGAAAAAAATTGAAGTTGCATGGTTTGCTCAAACGCAATGCCAAGTGCCGCGCAACGATGGCCGTTTCTGTCATCGTTTTGGCTCCATTGCGCCTTTCTTATTTGTGCTTATCTTCTTCGGCCTTTTATCATTCTCTTTTCCTATTTATGCCACGCGCTTCACACTCTCGCTTCTCACTACGATCTGTATTTGATCGGTATTTTCTCTCGATTCTTGAGGAGAAACAGTTATGCCGCACAGTAAGTTAGATAGCATGCGGGATCGGGTACAGGACACGCTCTCCGTTCACCGGAACGAGCTTGTTTCTCTTCTCTCCAGGTTCATTTCAAAATCCTGCGTATAATTACTTATAAGTGTTCATATTAATTTTTTAATTTACAATTTGTTTTGACATTTTCTGTGAAAATGCTCAAATTATGTCAAAAATTATTGTCCTTGCCGATCTGGAACAAGTGATCACTTTTTATTTTAATTTTTTAAAATTTTATGCTTTTAATTTTAAGGGAAGAATTGTTTGTTTGTTGTGCAAGGTATGCGGGTAAGGGGAAGGGGATACTGCAGCGTCATCACCTGACAGAGGAGATGGATGATATTGTTAAAGAAGATGAAGGAATGCAGAAGCTCAGCAAGAGCCCTTTCATGAAAGTTCTGCAATCTGCCCAGGTGAATCTCTGGCTCCACTTAAATAATAATTTTCACAGAAATGGTAAAGATAAAATCTCCTTAACTTCTATACTGTAATTGCAGCTTGCTACCAAACTCCAAACACTTTTGAGTTGTTGTTGCCTTAATTGTGCTTCTCTATTGTAACCTTTTGGTGTCTCTAACTTTACTTTCCTTTGAATGTTTTTTTAATGCAAGGCAAGTGTTTCTCCAAAAAAAAAAACATTTTTAGTGCCCGTTTGTGCCAAATCTCTTTCTCACTTTTTGAGCTCAGATCTGCAATTAGACACAGAACTGTTTATTTTTTTCAGTACCTCTTATTGCGTCTGTTGTGTTTGCGTTCCCATTCAGCTTCAGTTGTTTATGAATTCCCAAATACATTTGCGGTGGCTTTTCTTTCATTCTGTTCTTCTAATCTCATTGTTGATTTGTTCTTATAGGAAGCCATTATTCTTCCTCCATTTGTGGTTTTAGCTGTACGTCCAAGACCTGGTGTTTGGGAATATGTCCGCGTTAATGTCTATGAACTCAGCGTGGACCGTCTGAATGTGGCAGAATATCTTAAATCCAAAGAAGAGCTCGTAGAAGGACAGTAAGGAAACTCTCTCTTTAATGAATCTTGGTTTCTGTTTTGATATCTATGAGGACCCCACTTGGTAATAAAAATGAAAGTTAGATTCAATTTTTGGAAATTGTCATTGTTCAAAACCATTTTTGAAGATGAATGGACTTGTATTTATGAAAATGCAAACAACTTTAATTTTTACGAATGAGCATTGTTTTCCTTTAATAAACCACTTTAAAATGCTTTAACTGCTGTAATTCTCATTTTTGTGTCATATGAACAGTTTTACGATGATGTTCCGATTTGATGCATTGGCTAACTTCTGTTTCACTAGTTGAAAATATAGTTAAAATTTCAACTTTTCTTTGTGCTAGGTCGGGTGACAACTACGTGCTTGAACTTGATCTTGAGCCCTTTAATGCTACATTTCCTCGACCAACAAGGTCATCATCTATTGGCAATGGAGTTCAGTTCCTAAATCGTCATTTATCTTCAGTTATGTTTCGCAACAAGGAAAGCTTGGAGCCTTTGCTTAATTTTCTCCGTGTGCACAAACATGATGGATTTGTGAGTCTACTTGGGCTTGGGCTTTTACTGAATAAGTACATTATTTCACATTGCTGTTATGCTGGACATGATGCTATGCAGCCTATGCTAATATTTTTCTAGAACTTTTTCCCATTCGCTTGTGTTCAAATTTCATTGCTTAAATTTCAATATGTTTCAATGGCTGATCATATACCAATATTTAAAACTTTTCCATTTTAGGTGATGATGCTGAATGACAGGATACAGAGCATATCCAAACTTCAGTCTGCTTTGCAAAGGGCAGAGGAATATCTTTCTAAGTTCCCCCCGGATACGCCATATTCGGAGTTCGAATTTGAGTAATCAATCTGCTTCCTGAATAGAGTCATTGTATTCATTAATGATATCAAAAGATTTATTACCTTAAACTTCAATTTTCTCTAATATTGCACGTGTAGGATACAAGGAATGGGATTTGAGAGAGGTTGGGGTGACACAGCTCAGCGGGTATCAGAGATGGTGCATCTTCTCTTAGATATCCTTCAAGCTCCTGATCCCGCTACCTTGGAGACATTTCTTGGGAGAATCCCTATGGTTTTCAATGTTGTTATTGTATCTCCACATGGTTACTTTGGTCAAGCAAATGTGTTGGGTCTGCCTGACACTGGTGGACAGGTCATTTTGTTATGTATACATTTTGTAGTCATCAATCTTTCCTGTCTATAATAAGTATGTATATCTGTTGTTCCCTGTTACCATCATTTTGAGTCTCCTTATGTTAGACATTTTGGTCCATTCTAACATATGATTTTTCACCGTATGTTAATGGCTTACAAAGTTCAGTGAACTAGAAATAATTTTATGAATAACACATTTCACTGTCATTATAATACATAGGTTGTTTATATTCTTGATCAAGTTCGTGCTTTGGAGAATGAGATGCTTCTTAGGATACAAAACCAAGGGTTAGATGTAATCCCAAAAATTCTCATTGTAGGTATTCTTTTCTTTTACTTATGATTATTTTATTGATATTCATATCCTATCATTTTCCCTCTAAATTTGATATGGAGTGCCATATTAATGTTAATATTAACTTTCCCTTTGCAAATGGTCATTTAAGGTTACCCGCCTGATTCCTGATGCAAAGGGGACGACCTGCAACCAAAGACTAGAAAGAATAAGTGGAACGGAGCACACACATATCCTGAGGGTGCCATTTAGAACCGAGAATGGTATTCTTCGCAAGTGGATTTCGAGGTTTGATGTGTGGCCGTATTTGGAAACTTTTGCTGAGGTAAACACTAGTAGGGTTAGCTCACACATAATCCATAGAAGCTTTAAGTAGATATTGTATATCTAAAATGCATATATAGGCTCTATATACAATCAGGTTAGCTTATATCCTTTCTGGTGGGCATGACAAGCTTTAGTAGTGTAAAATTTCTAATTTTTATGATATAGTGATCATTTCCTCTTCTCCAATGAAGAAAGGAAGATGCAATGTGCATTATGGTAGACAAATGATCCGCAATCTGTCTGTATGCTTTCTTATTACACGGTTGATTTATATTATTTTATGGCCTTTGCTAGGATGCATCAAATGAAATTGCTGCCGAGTTACAAGGTGTTCCCGATCTGATAATTGGCAACTATAGTGATGGAAATCTCGTTGCAACTCTGTTATCTTATAAGTTAGGAGTCACACAGGTTTTAGTGACTTTTCAATCAAGATTTTTAAATAGAATACAAAGATCAATATCTGCAGATGCTATATCCACTTGTTTTGTTTTAATATTTTTCTCTGCTTTACAAATGTAGTGCAACATTGCACATGCATTGGAGAAGACAAAGTATCCTGATTCTGACTTATATTGGAGAAAATTTGAGGAGAAGTACCATTTTTCAAGTCAATTTACTGCTGACCTTACTGCAATGAATAATGCAGACTTTATAATCACTAGTACATACCAAGAAATTGCAGGAAGGTAGGTTCTGTCTTCAGTAGTTTAAATTTTGAATCCGAAGGTAAGATTTGAGCTTTGGATGTAATCTCAATTTGCTAGCATACTAGATATGATCCTAATTCTTTTGCCTTTATAATATTATTTCACATATATTTTGCTCGAACAAGATAGCCCCTAGCAACTATCTCTTTTCATATGTATATAGTTATGCTCATTGAGAATGAATGTATCATGGGTATTGAAGAAAAACATCTTCTTTTCGCCTTTCTACTTTGGATGTATTGTGTCCTTTCCTCATCACTTTGAATCTCTTTTTCTTATCAAGTTGCTTACCATTTCTATACTATGTCTCAGCAAGAATAATGTTGGACAGTATGAAAACCACACAGCTTTCACTCTTCCCGGGCTGTATAGAGTTGTTCATGGAATTGATGTTTTTGATCCGAAGTTCAATATCGTTTCTCCGGGTGCTGATATGTGCATTTATTTCCCTTACTCTGACAAGGAAAAAAGGCTTATTGCTCTGCATGGTCAAATTGAAGATCTCTTGTATGACCCCAAGCAGAATGATGAGCATGTGTAAGTATCTTCCTAGAAAGTGAAACTTTTATGAAATTTACTGGGCTCTTATAAACATAATCTTCTACACCTCAAACAAGAAGGCAGAAGTATGCTTATTAATCGGAGTCGTATTTGACATGAAGACACCCTGAATTTTTGAATATATATTCAATTTATCTTTGGCATGATTATTTCTCCTTTTATTTCTTAATTTTTTCATAGATAAATGTGTTTCATTCATCTGCTACTTCCATTTGCAGTGGCATTCTGAATGATCGATCAAAACCTTTAATCTTTTCCATGGCAAGACTTGATGGGGTAAAAAACTTGACGGGGCTTGTTGAGTGCTATGGTAAGAGCAGCAAGCTGAGGGAACTAGTAAATCTTGTTGTGGTTGGTGGTTACATGGATGTCAAGAATTCTAGGGACAGAGAAGAAATGGCTGAGATTGAAAAGATGCACGGTCTCATTAAGCAATACAATTTGCATGGCCAGTTTCGTTGGATATCAGCTCAAATGAACCGTGTCCGTAATGGTGAACTCTACCGTTACATTGCAGATACAAGAGGAGTTTTTGTGCAGGTATGTGATCCTCCTGTTGTGCAGTGAAACGACTTGTTTTGTCCGTAAAGAATCAAAAAATGACTTGTTTTGTCCATAAAGAATCAAATTTCTTAAAAAGAAAACATTATTTTCTTCATTGCAGCCTGCTTTCTATGAAGCTTTTGGCCTCACAGTTGTAGAAGCCATGACTTGCGGGCTTCCTACATTTGCCACTTGTCATGGTGGCCCTGCAGAGATCATTGAGCATGGTGTTTCAGGATTCCATATTGATCCCTATCACCCTGATCAGGTGGCTGAACTTATGATAGAATTCTTTGAAAAATGCTACAACGATCCGAGTCACTGGAACAAGATTTCTGATGGAGGGCTGAAACGAATTTATGAAAGGTCCGGATCTGGTCAATGAACCTTCATAATTAAAAACTTGGTCTACTTGGTTGTAACTAATTCAAAATCAATTCTGCAGGTACACATGGAAGATATATTCGGAGAGGCTCCTAACATTAGCTGGGGTTTATGGCTTCTGGAAATATGTGTCTAAGCTTGACAGAAGAGAGACTCGTCGTTATCTTGAGATGTTTTACATTCTCAAGTTCCGTGATCTGGTTAGTAATCTTTTCTCAATCACTCCATGCAATTTCATTTCTCTAGTAATCTAAGCAAACCATGGGCTTTCTTGTTCAGTTCACCATATGTGCTACAGCTATTTTCTTAACTGTAGACAAAAGTATATCCACAATGATTAAAGCTTCTAATTGTGTTAGATACAGAGTTCAGTTCATTAAATTTAATAATTTGCTTTGTGGTTTAAGCCTGAAATATTATAAACTATCCTATATGATTTTGATCCAGGCAAAGTCCGTCCGGCTAGCTGTTGATGAGCAGCACTGAGCTTCGTCTGCTAAAGCAACTTTCTACTTGTTACTCTTTATATGCTTATATATGAAGTTTTTTTTTTTTGAGAATTTATATATGAAGTTGTTTCTGTTGTTTTTAACTCTTTTTCATTATGTATTAAATAATGTGGAAACTCCCTGTCGACGAGTATCAAGCTAAATGCAGCAGCTTAGACAGGCGTTGCTGTTCTAACATTCAGCGTGAATTATTATAACGGAAAAATTATAAAATTACAAACTCTTGTATTTATAAATAAACTTGTTCAGATTTTATGTGGTAATTAATAATTTTTTTTGGATAAAAATAAAAAATAAAAAGAAATCATTTGATCCTATCATAATTCTAATTCAATATTATTACTATAAAAATGTTAACTGTATTATTTTGATTCATGAATTATGTTTCTATAATAACGACTAAAGTTGGTAAAATTTGATAAGATCCCGATTATCTGACACAAATACAACATGAATAAATGGGTATGGATTGTTAAATTTGACACGATTATTAAATGTGATGGTTTGTCTTGACATGATTTTTTTTCATGTGTCAGGTTAGGATTAAAATTCTTGATTCATTTACTAGAACAGTAGCACAAATATATTTTCTTTTTTAAATTAATTTTTAAGTTTTTATCATTAAAATTCAAATATTAGATATGATTTTTTTTTTGTTGAAGGGTACATATATGCACAGTATTTTATTTATAAGATTTTATATATATTTAGAATTTTAATAGTGTAAATGTGAAAATATTGGTATACATGTATATTTTATACTTTATGATCTTGATATATAATATTATTTGCATATATAAAATTAAAAATTATAAATGTATAATATTTTTGGAGGTATGTGTGTATGTGCGTGTAATATTTATTAAATATATAAATATTTATTTTTATGTCAGAATTAAACTTTAATATTTTTTAAACATAATTATTAAATAAGTTAAGTTTTAATCGATTTAAATTTAACGCGACACAAAATTAATATGACACGAACACGATCCTACGAGCCGTTTTCCCACCTGTAATAACGATTTCATTATTTGTATCTGTTGAACAAACGCAATCATTATAGCTCAAAAAATAAGTAAATAAATAAAAATCCTAGAAAGTCTAATTTGCTGATCTGACAAGCACATCCGTCCACAAAATTCTAACTTGCCGGCCTAAAGAAGGCAACCGCCGGGCATCTCGCATAAAAAGTATCTCAAACCTCGAAAGTTTCTTAAAACAGAAAATTTTATCAAAAACAAACATCACGTCACGGGACTCATAACGGCGCGTCAGCACCACCGGTAACATCCATTTCGCCACTCGAGCGACGCATTCAATTCCAATAAACTATTACAATAATATATTAATATATAAATGGGTAATTTTAAAAACCTCCCCTGAAGTTTGAGTTTGTTGCAAATAGATGATAAAAATTTATTTATTTATAAAAAACTCCCTACCGTCAGTTAAATGACCGTTAATTGACTGTGCAAAGACAATATTACCCTAAACAATAATTTATAAACGGAAATAACTAAAAAAAATTAAAATTATTGGCGCGAAAAGCACGAATCCTATTTTTTGACAATTTTATCCTCGTTAATTTCAAAGATTTACAATATCATAGGTAAATATTATAACTATTTTATTTTCAAGTTTTTAATTTTATCTTTTTTGTAGAAACTTTAAAAAAATATCAATAATTTAAAAAAAAATTTTAAAATTTTTAATTTTATCTTTATTTTAGGAACTTTAAGAAAATATTAATAATTTAAAAAGGGTAAAATAACCAATAATTTTAATTTTTTTTTTAATTATTTTCATCTATAAATTATTGTTGAGGGTAATATTATCTTTGCACAATCAACTAACGGTCAATATTAAAATTAACTGATGATAAAAAATTTTTTACAAATAAATAAATTTTCACCGTCTACTTACAGGCTCAAATCTCGGAGAGGTTTTTAAAAATTTACCATATATAAATATACATCGAGATAATGGTGAGAACAAAACCTTTCCACTTCAATCATTTGATTAATTCATTTGAAGCTCTCATTGTTTTTATTTTAGCGTTGATTGCGTATACGACGAGATCGAGAAATCAATTCATCATGGCGAGCCGAACGGATGATCTAGTGACCCCAGTCCAACCAGCTCACCAGCTCGACCTCGATGCTTTGCTCCGTTACGCCTCCGATAACGTCCCTGGCTTCCCGCGCTCTCCTTCTAAATTCACTATTTCTCAGGTATTTGTTTATTTTTAATTTATTTATTTATCTGTGTTTTTGAATTTTAATTATTTATTTATTTTGCTTTTAGTTTGGACATGGACAATCGAACCCGACGTTTCTTATGGAAGTAGGTTCCGGAGCGGCAGTGAAACGGTACGTTTTGAGGAAGAAGCCTGCCGGTAAATTGCTCGAGTCTGCTCACGCTGTGGATCGAGAGTTTCAGGTGGCATTTCTGTAATGTTTTACATGCATACATAATTGCGCAGACTTGAATATATCATTAAATGTCACACTTATCGATTATTTATGCATATAACAATTATATATAACAAAATTCAAGTAGAATTTTGAATCTTTCGATGTGACAGGTTCTTCGGGCGTTAGGTGATCATACAGTAGTTCCAGTTCCTAAAGTGTTCTGTTTGTGTAATGATCCTAATGTTATTGGAACTGCATTTTACATCATGGAATTTTTGGAAGGACGGATTTTTATTGACTCAAAGTTGCCTGTAATGCACTCTTTCTCTTTAGTCTCTTACTTGATGAGTTGATAGTCAAATTGAATTAGTGTAAGAATTTGGCTTGAAATTTTGGATTTTGGTGTTGATATGTCTGATTAGGGTGTGCCACCGGAGAGGAGAAGAGCTATATATCGAGCAACTGCAAAAACATTAGCTTCTATTCATTCGGCTAATGTGGATATGATTGGACTGGGTAAATATGGGAGGCGAGACAACTACTGTAGACGGCAGGTTCTTGAATTCTTTTTGAAAGTTTTAGCTAATTTAGTGCTTTGTAATTTATTTGCTTTAAAGTAAAGAACTTGAATTTACAGCTTAGAATATGAAGTTGCACTGTAGAAGCTGTAAATTTAGAAAAAGAGAGAGAACTTATAATATCTTGCAACTAAGTGGCACTTTTGATTTTTACTTTTTGTTTAGATAGAAAGGTGGGCTAAACAATATACTGCTTCAACTGCTGAGGGTAAGCCTGCAAGTAATCCCAAAATGTTTCAGCTGATTGATTGGTTACGGCAGAATATTCCCCCTGAAGATTCATCTGGAGTAGCAGCAGGCATAGTTCATGGGGATTTTCGAATTGATAATCTTGTATTTCATCCTATTGAGGTCTGGAACTCCTAAATTCCTTTATTAACTTATATTCAAAGATTTCTCTCTAACATAGCTATCTGTGTGGTTTAAATATATGTCATTAATTTAATTATGATCACTCATTATTGTAAAACATTAGCTCTATGAGTTGCAACTCTTGCTTTTTCTTGTAAAATGAAATATAGAATGTGTGGTTGTTTATACTTGTGTTGAATGAAAGCTCAATTTTAACATATATTTCTGAATAGCTTATATAGTCCAAGTTGCACTTTTGATAATAACATCTTAATGCAGGATCGCGTGATTGGTATTCTCGACTGGGAATTATCTACTCTTGGAAACCAGATGTCTGATGTCGCATACTGCTGTCTGGTACTAAGTCAATTCTCAACTTTAGTTTCTGTCGTGGAAAGAGCTATACCCTCTTGCTTTGTTCCTTATGTAGCACAGGCCATTCTGTTGACACATAATATTCCTTTTAATGTATGAGGGGTTTGTTCGGGGCCACCTTTATGGTAATTACTTATTCCCTTTCTCGGCAGCCTTATACGGTGGTTATTGGGCAGAACAAACATCTGGATGCAGGTTTTGAAGTTACTGGAATTCCAGAAGGGATTCCCTCACAGGCCGAATTTCTGGATGACTACTGTTCTGCATCTGTAAGACACATGTCTAACACTGATTAAACTGTGGTACTTGTGTACAGTTCCACACACTCTCTGTCCCCTTTTTGTCCTCTTATGATGAAATTCTGGCGATATTTTGAAAATTATTTATTTTTTATTATTTTGATTTCCTCGGTTTTGTTTTAATATTTTCAAAAGGCTATAAGTATGGATCATGATAATTCAGTTTTCTGGGACTCATGATTTCACAATGTTTTGTCAAGAAAATATGCACCACTTGCTCATCTTATGGAAAGTGATGTCTATCAAATATATTGCACTACTAAAGCATGTAAACGAGGGGATACTGGCTGATAATAATGAATTAATCTATCTTAAATATAGTAAGGATGATTGGTAAGGTTTGATTTTTTACATGCTCTCAAGGTTTTGCTAATTTTCAGATGATCTTTACTCCCTTGTAAATGTGATGGTTATTCTAGAATTCAAATCGGTGTTATCCTCCTACCTTATCGAGGACTAATTTATACTATGAATGTTGAAATGTAGGGAAAACCATGGCCCGCCAAGGTGTGGAAATTCTATGTTGCATTTGCTTTATTCCGTGGGGCATCAATTTACACAGGCGTATATAACAGATGGCTGCTGGTATTCAGTGATGAGAAAGAGCTTGATGCTTGAGAATTAAGTGCTACAAAAAGCTTTTGTGTTGAAATATCAGGCCACTTATAAGATATTTCTATTTACTGTGACCTTGCAGGGTAATGCTTCAGGAGGTGAACGTGCCCGATATTTAGGAAATCATGCCAATGAGCTTATAAATTTTGCTATGGATTTTATTGCACAGAAATCTGTGCTTCCAGAGTATCCTCCATCTGGTAATTTAATCATTCAAAAGTATATTTGGACCTGAGGATACCAATACTTTTACACAACATACTTTGCTTCGTATACGAACTTTGTATGGTATGGAAATAATGGACATGCACTACGGTGTTTGTTTCTGTTTTTAACCACATAATTTACTATGTTTTCATAGTTCTATAAAACATGATGTAGGACGTTACTAGAAGATTTTAGGATTTTAATTATTTTAGAACATTTTAATTTTTGCCATTTTAATTAGCGTCTTACTAGGTATGTACTAGGTATGTGTCTAGCGTTTTATTTCTAGTTTAATTGTGATGTAGTTTCCCTATTTAAGTTAACTTGGAGAATTATATTTACCCTATTGTAAATAGAGAGATCTTGTCGTTGTTTTTCCTAAACTATTTCGATTGGAAAAACCCCTCTTTTATAATTTGGATTATCTATCAAAATCTTTCTTATAGAGTTGTTTGAATTAGAGCGTTATCTAATCTCATTGTAAAACATTAATATCAAAATCTTGTTACACTGTCAACTCATTTAGATTATAACGAATCTAATATCGCTTTGACTAGAGCAATAAACTAATTGCATCGGCTAGACCATTATTGGAACAATATCTAGTGTTTATCTACCCTATCAATCCGCTTCTGCTATCACGCATCATATTTTATTGGCATTCATATAGAGGGAGAGTTATAAAGCCTAGATTATCTAACGAACAATGATTATTTGCTGTGCGGCACAGAGGTATTATAACTTTCCTTTATCATGGCTGTAGTATATTCAAAGATCATCATTCCTTGCCTGCTATTTGATTTATTGTATGCAAAACAATTAGCCTAAAGTAATTTTATTCAACTTATGCAATTTTAGTTGCACAAGCAGATGCAAAACAATTTGGAAACGGGAACAAAATTCAAAACATTCTAGACGAAAGAGGAAGGTTTGTTCCCAGCCAAAGGGTTCTGGAACTGAGAAACAAATTGATTAAGTTCATGGAAGATTACATATATCCCAATGAAAAAGAATTTGAAAAACTTGCTCAGTCTGATGCACGCTGGACGATTCACCCAGAGGAGGAGAGGTTAAAGGAGCTGGCAAGGAAAGAGGGGTTATGGAACTTATGGATACCAGTATGTTTCCATATCTGCTCCTGGTCATATTTCTTTGTTTCTGATTTCTGTAGTTTCCTTTACCCTTGCTACTCTTCTTAGCTAAAAAGAGGGTGGTTGTTGCTAATTAATTTGTTTTCTGTGAATATTCGTTTTAATTGCAGTTTGACAGTGCTGCCAGGGCAAGAAAGTTAATCTTTGGTGAGGGTCCAAATCCTATTTCTGATGGTGGACGTGATCTCTTATTCGGGGCAGGCCTCTCAAACCTTGAATATGGGTACCTATGTGAGATCATGGGTCGTTCATTTTGGGCTCCACAGATCTTTAATTGTAGTGCACCTGACACAGGAAATATGGAGGTAAATATTATTTCCAGGTTTGTTAGAATCTCAGGAGCAATCATTTTCTGTTGCCACCATGTTGCCCTTCCTCTTTCATTTTTGAAAGTGCCATTTCTATTTGCCTAAGAAGCTTTACTCTTGGTAATGACAGTTGTCACTTTCGGAGTCTTATTATTATTTTGAGAAATACTTTTATGAGCTCTTGTAATCTGCACAATGCCCGGAAGGATGACATGGTTTATTTTTCTGCATATATCATCTTCAAGTTTGTTGGGTCTGATTATTATGCTTAAGCATTTGATTCTAGGTACTATTGCGATATGGAAATAAAGAACAACTAGAAGAATGGCTTATTCCATTGCTCGAGGGGAAGATTCGGTCTGCATTTGCAATGACAGAACCGCAAGTTGCCTCTTCTGACGCAACCAATATTGAGTGCTCTATTAAAAGGTGGATTTCTCATCATGGTTCGTAAATGGAATGGACCTTTTTATCTACTAAATGGGGTGAAAGTTATTTTTCGTTTTAGTGACAAAAAATCTGATAAAAATCAGTAGGCATTATATTTCTTTGTTATCATGCTTCATTGTATATAATTATATAATTTAGTTAGAGTTTCTTCTCAGAATTTTATGACTGTTAATGGATTTCTTGTACAGACAAGGGGATTCCTATATCATCAATGGGAACAAGTGGTGGACTAGTGGAGCCATGGATCCAAGATGCAGAGTTCTTATAGTCATGGTTAGTTCTTCTAAAATGGTGTGGCACGAATAGTTTATTTGTTGTTCCTGTAGCTGAAGTGGGTGATCTGAATCAATCTGCAGGGAAAAACAGATTTCTCTGCCGCTAAGCATAAGCAGCAATCTATGATCTTAGTTGATATCAAGACTTCTGGTGTACACATAAAGAGACCACTCTTGGTGTTTGGCTTTGATGATGCACCTCATGGGCATGCAGAAATTTCATTTGAGAATGTGTGTGTACCCGCAAAGAATATTCTGCTAGGAGAAGGACGCGGATTTGAGATTGCCCAGGTACAGTTGTTCTATGCATTTCACTATCACAGGGAAGTCTGTCCTGATTAAAATTTTTATTAGGAGTGTATATACATGTCCTGAACACAGCAGCATGAAGATGAAAAGAACATGGTAGAATTTAGTTTTTTGGCTTCTATAGATTGATAACAGCTGTGCATTGCAGTTATTAGACCGGGTCTGTGAGTGGATTTACGCTGGGGACTGCATTGTTATTTGTGCAGGCATACAATTTGAATATTTCATCTCCTTTTGCTTCTCTTTACTTACTTACAGGGTAGACTAGGCCCAGGAAGGCTGCACCATTGCATGAGACTGCTAGGTGCAGCTGAGCGTGGCATGCAGCTGATGGCTGAGAGGGCTCTTAGTAGAAAAGCATTTGGAAAGTTTATTGCTCAGCACGGTTCTTTTCTTTCAGAGATGGCCAAGGTGATCTAAGTTAGCTCCAGATTTGGGAAAAATTATCAAAATTCTACTGTTCTACCTCTGAGGGGAAATTAATTTTGTGATCTGAAAGTGAATTTGGTAACCAAACTGATCTTTGTTACCGGTGGTGTCATGCAGTGCCGAATAGAGCTGGAGAGGACCAGATTGTTAGTTCTCGAGGCAGCTGACCAGCTGGATCGCCTTGGAAACAAAAAAGCTCGTGGAACCATTGCAATGGCAAAGGTAACCGATGTGCCTTCTAATTTGATTATCGTTTAATCAGATCCTGGTTTATTGGTTTATTTATATCAATCACCCGTATTGTGTGAAATTTCTTTGATGCATGGACCAGGTAGCAGCTCCAAACATGGCACTGAAAGTGCTGGACATGGCAATGCAAGTGCACGGTGCGGCTGGCTTTTCAACCGACACTGTTCTGTCACATCTCTGGGCCACAGCAAGAACTTTGAGAGTTGCAGATGGACCTGATGATGTCCACTTGGGGACCATTGCCAAGTTAGAGTTACAGAGAGCTAAGCTCTGAAAATTTCACACAGGATATATCAACAATCTGGATTATTATTATTATTTTTTTGTGTTTGTGTTTGGTGGGGGGGGGGGGGGGTTTATGGCTTTGGGAAATATGTGTCTAAGCTTGAGTGAAGAGAGACTCGTCGTTACCTTGAGATGTTTTACATTCTCAAGTTCGGTGATCTGGTTAGTAATCTTATCTCAATCACTCTATGCAATTTCATATCTCCAGTAATCTAAGCAAATCATGGACTTTCTTGTGCTTTCAGTACACCATATGTGCTAGAACAATTTTCTCAACTGCTGACAAAAGTATATCCGCAATGAATTTAAAGCTTCTAATTGTGTTAGACACAAAGTTCAGTTCATTAAATTTAATAATCTGCTTGATGGTTTAAGACTGAAATATTATAAACTGTCCTATGTGATTTTGATTCTGGCAAAGTCCATCCGGCCAGCTGTTGATGAGCAGCACTGAGCTTCATCTGCTAAAGCAGCTTTCTACTTTGTTACTCTTTATGTGCTTATGTATGAAGTTGCTACTGTTGTTTTTAACTCTTTTTCATTATGTATTAAATAATGTGGAAACTCCCTGTTGACGAGTATCAAGCCATAAGCAACAACAATGAACGACCAACAGCTTAGATAGGAGTTGCTATTCTAACATTCAGCGTGAATTTTTATAATGGCAAAACTATAGAATCACAAACTCTTGTATTTATTAGGGGTGTTAAGAATCTAATCTGATCCGTTCAATCTGTCTTATTCATAGAAATTCGATCCAAAAAATTCGATCTGTGGATTTGTGGATTGGACTTGATTAAAAATTTGATCATCCGCAATCGATAGATTGGATATGTATCTACTTCTGCAAATTCGTAAAAATCTGTGAATCTGTAAAAAAATAAAAAGTATTTATTTAATTAAAAAATAAGTTAAAATATGGTATTAGTACTTACTAGTAAATAAATAAGTTAAAATATAGTTACATTAACATTATATTATATATTATCCGATAATAATATAAAATATAAAATAATTAAATAAACAAATATAATTTTCATGTACTGATCTAAACGAATGAATTTTTTTTTCGTTTTGGTGGGTTGTGTTATGAAACTTTAAATGTATTTTCTAGTTTTATTTAAACAATTAATTTATTTAAATCTTATTTAATTTTTAATTTAATCGGCAATAAAATTATTTTTATATTAAAATTTTTTTATTTAGTTAGTTCGTGGATTGGACAGTATTAAAATTCTTTAGTTCGCAAAATGGTGGATTAGATATACATTAGGTTAAATCCTCATTTAATCCGCAGATGTATGGATTAGATTTTGATAGTGGATTGGACAGTATTAAAAAATTTTAGTCTGCAAATCAATCTGTAAAATTGTGGATTGGATATAGATTGGGTTAAATCCTCATTTGATCCGCAGATGTGTGGATTGAATTTGAATTGAATTTCACAAATTCATGAATTGGATTAAATTGAAAATTTATAATTCACCAAATTATGGATCGAATATGGATTGAGATCCAATCCGTAAAATCTGATCCGCGAACACACCTAATATTTATAAATAAACTTGTTCAGGTTTGATGTGGTAATTAATAATTTTTTGAATAAAAAAAAAAGAAATCATTTGATCCTATTATAATTTTAATTCAATATTATTTCCATAAAACTGTTAACTGTATTATTTTGATTCATAAACTATGTTTCTATAACCCCGACAGCATCTCGCCTAAAAAGTATCTCAAACCTCGAAAGTTTCTTAAAACAGAAAATTTTATCCAAAACAAACATCACGTCACGCGACTCATTACGGCGCGTCAGCACCACCCGCAACATCCATTTCCTCACTCGAGCGACGCATTCAACTCCAATAAACTACTACAACAATGTTATAATAAAATATATACAGATATATTATATTATATCTCGAGATAATGATGAGAACAAAACCTTTCCACTCCAATCACTTGATTAATTCATTTGAAGCTCTCATTGTTTGTTATTTTAGCGTTGATTGCGTATACGGCGAGATCGAGAAATCAATTCATCATGGCGAGCCGAACAGGTGATCTAGTGAGCCCATTCCAGCCAGCTCACCAGCTCGACCTCGATGCTTTGCTCCGTTACGCCTCCGTTAACGTCCCTGACTTCCCGTGCTCTCCTTCTAAATTCACTATTTCTCAGGTATTTGTTTGTTTTTAATTTATTTATTTATCTGTGTTTTTGAGTTTTAATTAATTATTTATTTATTTTGCTTTTAGTTTGGACATGGACAATCAAACCCGACGTTTCTTATGGAAGTAGGTTCCGGAGCGGCGGTGAAACGGTACGTTTTGAGGAAGAAGCCTGCAGGTAAATTGCTCGAGTCTGCTCATGCTGTCGATCGAGAGTTTCAGGTGGCATCTCTGTAATTTTTTTACATGAATACATACATGCGCAGACTTGAATATATGATAAATGTTACATTTATCGATTATTTATACATATAACAATTAGGGCAAAATTATCTTACCCCCGTTGTACCAAACATTATTTTAATATGTTTTTTAGCAGTCCCTATAATTTTTCGTAAATAATAAAAATTTTAAATTTTAAAACTTTTATACAATAAGCCCAATCAAAATATAATAATTTCAAATTTCTAAAAAATTTATTTAGCATTTTCTTCAACAATTCCTATTGTTTTATGTAAATAATAAAAACAATTAGTTTTAATAATTTTATGTAATAAACCCAATTAAAATATAGAGAAATTATCATTGAATCACTTTTATTTTGTCTTATGTTCATCTAACCACTACAAAATTTTAACATGTACTTTGCACTACCTTTCTTTTCACATTTGTATCAACTAGCCACTTTTGCATTAACACTATTAAATAATTTTAATAAAATGATAATTTTACCCCCAAATAAATTAAAAGACTATTTTATCTTATAAAAACTTTTAAAATTTAAAATTATAATCATAAAATATCCCTAAAT